>NW_027446339.1:0-132658 GCF_038048845.1 Mixophyes fleayi | reverse complement strand
TCGAAAGGCCCGCAAAAATGTCTATGTGGGGATAAAAATGCCTGATTAAAGATATTTAAAAATATTTTGTTATATGTACTAGCTGGAAACCATTTACACAAGACTGTGCTCGGAATAAACTTTCAGTCGATAGTACTGGCAAGTGGACTAACCTTTGTGCCATCAACATGTGTATTTTGGCATGATCGCTTAGATTGTAAGCTTGGGAGCAGGGTCTTCTTACCTTTTTGTCTGTATTATCCAGAATAAATAAGTGTTGATGATGATGATGATGAGGAGGATGACCCACGTGTTCCCATAGGAGAGGCAATGAATAGTAAATGTTTTGGGTCTAAGAGAGAAAGTGACAAAGCAGTGTCAAGGGAATTGTACCAGTCGAGATTAGAAAGTGTTCAGATTATTCCACAGATGTAATGTTGGACTTGCAGAAAAGCCATGAGGTGACTCTCCATGGCTGAGCAAAAGTGTATTGTTTCCTAGATGTTCCATGAGGCAGCCCCTTGTAGTGATGCCTTTTTGTTTCCAAATGGTAAAGGCGTAGGTCGCCATCCCATCCTGAAACTCTGGGCTTTGAATAAATAACAAATGGAGGGATTTGTGTCTCAGTATGTGCCACAGCCTGCGCTTGATCAACAATAAAGGATTTTCTCTTATTTGTTGTGGAATTTCCTGGTCATGTTGGTAGAGGAAACCTTTAAGGTACAGGCCTGCCAAGAACCTTCTCTCAACCGGAGTATTTGCATATGATGATTGGTCGGTCAACCAGTCTCTGAGATACAGTTGTATGGCTGCATAGTTGTAATGCATAACATTGGAAAAATGGCCCCACCCATGGATAAGGCTTTTATTGCCTTAGTTATGTTTAGGTAGTAAAGATTCATATGTATTTTGGGAAGTTGTATGTCCATAGTTAATATGGCTCTAGACACAAAGCAATGTCTCTGCTGTAAGCCAGCTGAAATGTCTGTGGATCCAAAATAACTTAGAATAAATCTTTTGGACAAGTTATGTATAGTAGGACATCAATGGCAAAAAGCTGATATTTTGTGGGGCGTGGCTTGGAAACCTGAGATGGTGGACGCATATTTAAGAGCTTGGCTCGGGTGTTTTAAAAATCATCATAGAAGCACTGTCGCTAATATTGCATTCTAACCAAACAGAAATTCATAAATTATACTTTGGGCTACCTTCTGTGGTAATCACCGCAGTGGCGGGATCAATCTTTCTCCAGGAGCAGATACCAGCGCCACCTTAACATTCACCTTCAGGTTCCCAGTATAAATACCATGGAAAATAGTTGTGAGATGATAACAGAGTCTTTATTTCAAACACAGATCACACAGGTATAAACTCAATGCAGACATTGGTTAAGTAGCAAGCAAAAGTCCATAGGAGTAGCCGGTATAATGGATGAAATGCAGGTGCAGTATTACTAGGTTTGCTCAGAAGCTGAAGAGGCTGGATACCAGGTACAGAGGGTTATCTGCAGATACTGATAACAGGATATATCAGGTTTAGCTCAGAAGCTGGAGATGGTTCCCAGGTACAATTAGTGAAGTGAAGGCACAGGACAGCAGTATTACCAGGTGTAACTTGGAAGCTGGCAATGCTGGATACTGGATACAAATGGAAAACTGCAGCTTCAGGTTCCTAAGTACAGTGGGTGAAGTGCAGGCACAGGATACCAGAAAAGGTGCAAGACAATGGAACAAACAGGAGTCAGAAACAAGGGGACAATCAGGACCAGATCACAGGATTTTCACAGAAAGACCAGCAGCACAATAATGAACTGGTACAATTTGCTGGAACAGGCAGTCTTATCAAAGACAGACACAGGTGATTCGGATCCAAGTCCAATGATGAAAAGCTAACCCCTAGCAGGCATTATCTTGAATAGGCAAAGCAGCATCCACAGAGAAGATGCTGTACTGCAGCTGGAGGCAGATTATGACAATACACCCCCTTCTTAAGGGTGGATACCAGGTGCACAAAACATAAGGAACTTAGGATCGCTTGAAACATTCAGTTTAGATTTTGGCACGGCGTAGCTGACAACTCCTTGTCTATGGGCCACACCTGAGACCCAAACACCCCACTCCTATTCGTCTTTCCTTTCTTTTTACAGGTCTTGAAATATCATCATCATTTATTTATATAGCACCACTGATTCTGCAGCACTGTACAAAGAATTCATTCACATCAGTCCCTGCCCCATTGTAGCTTACAGTCTAAATTCCCTAGCATACACAGAGAGAGACAAGTGAATTTTGATAGTAACCAATTAACCTACTAGTATGTTTTTGAAATGTGGGAGGAAATCAGAGCACCCGCAGGAAACCCACGCAAATATGGGGAGAATGTGCAAACTCCACACAGATAAGGTCATGGATGGTCAGGAATTGAACTCATGACCACAGCACTGTGAGGCAGAAATGCTAACCACTTAGCCACCATGCTTCCTTAAAAGATTGTGGAACATAACGGCAACTCCAAGATCGGAGTAACTGGAGATATTGAATATGACACAGATGAACCACAGGTTGGATCTGCAATCGATGGAACAAACTCTTTAATCACTGCATAAGTAAAAAGTTGTAAATTTTAAAGAATATATCAGAAGGCCTGGATTAGGCACTAAACTTGGATGGGACAGACCTAGGAGGCAGCTCTAGAGTACGAGGGACGGAACCCTCTCAGGAGTAGGCTGGGGGGGACAGAATCATCTTGGGAGCAGGCTTGGGGGGAAGGAACCCTCTCGGGAGCAGGCTTGGGGGATAGCGGTCTTTGAAACGAGTTTATAAAACTCCCAAATTGCATTGGTTTTCAGAGTGCAAAGAACCCTTGGGGTAAGTGAAAGGTGACTTGGGACTGCGCTGCGGGCATTGCACCAAGAAGTGTTCTGGGCTGGCACAGTAGAGACATTCCTCCTTGGACAAAAAGAGATGTGGGTGACCTGCAGGCCTGGAATCCATAGTGGCAGCAGTCACATGCATTTGATGTCAGGTGGCAGTTGTGGCCTGACTCCCTTCTCTTATCCTCATGCAAGCTTTTGGGATTCACTCTTGGGGGTTTTAATATTGTAGATCTCACGCTATATGCATAGATAGTGGTAATAGTCTATTCTATCTTATTAGCACTTATACTGTTAGAATTCTATAAGCACTTTTACGATAATTTTATTACTGAGCACTCAGTCCTAAATATTCTATAACAGAGTTTGGTATATTACTGTTTTGGGGCTTCTATCCAGGGCCAAATCTAGTAATTGTACGATTCTTATTCTCCCTGTGGTGTGATTGAACTATACGCCATCTATTCCCTACCTATATATTTTTTAAAACAATAATAGAAAAAAAAGTTCTTTGTTTTACAATGTCTGACGAAGGGAAAAGTGCATGGGTTAAATTTTATACCTGTTCTGTGTGTGCAGCAAAACTCCCTGTGGGTCAGCAGGACCAAGGGGCTGTTTGCGCACAGTGTGAGGTGGGCTCTGGTGGTGCGCAGTGCCAGTGGAGCACCTCAGTAACGATGGAGGAACTGGCATGGTTATCCTCACTGGCACAGTCAGTATCCATGCTCACTCAGCTGATTACCAGACAGGCAGAGTCTGCAGCTATGACTGCGGGGCCCTCTACAAGTTCCATCCCAATGGCCTCTGTGGAGCCAGGAGCGACAGAGTTAGAGGGAAATGGTGGAGACCTGACTCAGTCCGGTTCTCCCTTTTCTCAACCCGTACTGGCAGAACCCGCTTGGTCATCTTCCCTAGGGAAGAGTTAGACCACTTAAATAGGTTCCTGGATTCTCCAAATAGAAAGCAAAGTGGTGGGCCACCTAGGGCTAAGCGGCCACGGTCCTCTCACCCATTGTTGGCCCTGTCCTATTCAGTGGGTTTCTCTGAGGAGGAAGGAGAAGTAGTGTATTACTCAGACTCCACCCAGTTAGGAGGTGGCAGTGACTGAGATGCAAATATAAAAGACCAGGGTATTTAGGATCTGGTCATGGCGGTCAGACAGACCCTGGATGTGGTTGAGACTAAGGGACCAGGGATTCTCGGATCAAGGGCTATTTAAATGTTAAAGGCCCAAAACGGTTTTCCTCCTTCTGCAGAACTCTCAGATATTGCAGAGGCAGCTTGGAAACAACTGGATAAAAGGTTTTCTATTCCTTGTAGGTTTGTTAGCCTGTATCCTCTGCAGGAAAAGGAGAATGCGCGGGAACAAGTGCCCAGAGTGGACTCTCCGGTAGCTAGACTGGCACATCAGACCACTTTGCAGGTGCCCAGTTCGGCGGTCCTCCAGGACCCCACAGATAGAAAGATTGAAAGTTTCCTCAAGACTGTCTTTTCTGCTGCCGGTACTTCTCTTAGACCCATGTTTTCTTCAGCATGGGTCGCCAGGGCTATGGAATCATGGGTTGACCAGCTGGCAGCCAGGCTACAAGATTCAGAGCTTCTGCCATTAGCGTTGCACTTGAAGGAAGCTGCTAGCTATTTATATGAAGCAACCCAGAATGCAGTGTCTATTTCTTCTGCTGTTTCAGCATCAGCAGTAGCTGCCAGGAGTCTAAAAAGTCTCTGGAAGCACTACCTTATTCAGTATCTGTTCAATTAAGACCAGAATTGGATACCATGATTATTCAGGCCACTGGAGGAAGGAGTACGTTCCTTGAAGTGAACGTTCCAAGAGTGCGGACTCTGAGTTTTCTTCAGTGTCCTCCAGGGGCGCTGGCCAACATTGGCACACAGCGGTAGCTGAAAGGAAAAATGGTGCAAGATGGAATTGTCCTTCAGTCCTCCCATCCACCCTTATGTTTCACCTTAAAAAGGACATGCACACTTTGACAAACCAAGCACTTCAGCCACAAAAGTGCCACTCCTTGTGGCTGAAGTGCTTGGTTTGCTTGGGCCCCCACAAAGCAAGGTAACAATGGCCTTAAGCCAACTGTCACGGGCACTAGGAGTCTTTGCCCAGGATATCACCAGATGATGGACTTACCAGAGAAATAGAGTTGGTACTATGGTTCTCTGGTAGCAGGGTGACAACGGAACAGGAGAAACAGCAGATGGTGAGAGAATGCTCAAGGAAAGTCTATGACTAGCAGCAACTGGTAATGAGTAGATGAATGTACACGAGGAACCAGATGGACAAGGGAACGTGAGGAAAGTCAGTGGTCTGCGTATAGCAAGTTGTACCACTGCTATAGTGAGGAGGAATGTCCAGGAGTAGCGAGGAGGTAGTGAGAGTCAGCGGTCTGCGTATAGCAAGTTGTACCGCTGTCTATAGTGAAGGAATGGAATCCAGGTGAAGGTAGGTAACGGGGAAGTCAGTGGTCTGCGTATAGCAAGTTGTACCACTGCTTATGTGAGAGGATACTTGAAACTGGTGTCACGGGGAACAGGAGTCAGTGGTCTGCGTCAGCAAGTTGTACCACTGCTATATATATGTGAGGAGGGGCACGAGGAGATGAATGTAAAGCAGAGTATACACGGGGCACACAGAACTTGATCCCACGATGATATCCACAATACAATGATAACTGACAAGCACTGCTAGAAGTATACAAAGTCACAATAACTATCCAGGCAATAGGAAACAAAGTCAATGTAACAATAGCTTCAGTGGATAGGAGGCTCCGGAGGAGAACACAACTCAGTCCAGATGGATATGCAATACACAAGCAAAGTCAATGGAAAGTATGCATACCGCGGTTCAGGAGAGCAGGCTGTCAGAGAGACGTGCAGGGATACCTGAACGGCTGAAGGCCGGCAGGAGGAGAGACCACTGGAGGGTAATCAGGTTGGTGCAGTGCACGGCAGGTAATCCAGAATCCACGAAGCAATACTCAGGAAGCAGTAGTAAGTGGAACTGGAAACATGGAGAACACGGGAGAGTTGAGGCTGTCTGGTATCCAGTAGTAGAGGTGGAGGCAGCGGAGAGCTGACACGATCAAACCCAGGAAAGTTGAGACGATCAGGAACTCTGTAGCAGTAATAGAGGCAGTGGATAGGAATCAGCTGCGTGCAGGCACGATGAACACAGGAGAGTTGAAGTGAGCAGGAACTCTGTAGAAGTAACGGAGGCAGCGGATAGGAATCAGCTGCGTGCAGGCACGATGAACACAGGAGAGTTGAAGTGAACCGGAACTCTGTAGAACTAACGGAGGCAGCAGATAGGAATCAGCTGCGTGCAGGCACGCTGAACACAGGAGACTTGAAGTGAACAGGAACTCTGTAGAAGTAACGGAGGCAGCGGATAGGAATCAGCTGCGTGCAGGCACGATGAACACAGGAGAGTTGAAGTGGTCTGGAAACCACAATAGCAGTAACAGGAATCAGCAGGAGCTGAATACACGAGGAACACAGGAACACCTTCAGAGGCTCATGGGGAATGAGACTCCAAGATCAGGCAACCAGGTAATGATCACAGGTGGTATAAATAGGGAGGGTTGCCTGATCATCCAATCAATTAAAAGCAACAGGTACTGAAGGTTTGAAAGGGCTGCACATGCGCAGACCCTCAGGATGACGGACGGCCACGGTTCCTGGATACACGGGAAATGGCACTCACAGTCCGGTGAGTGACACCAACTAAGGTAACAGTGCTGTTAATGAACTCTACTGTGGCAACTCCGATCGCTGACAAGGTTCCCGGCTGTGCTAAAAACTCTTTGCAAGTACACACTGGAGGGTGGGCAGCTTAGGCAGTGCAAAGAAAGTTGGTACATGGGTCTCCAAATTCCCTTTTTTTTCCTCCCAGTATGTAAAGTGACTGTCTGATGTGTCTATTTCTATGCTGTGGTAAAAAATAATCCTCCACCATTGTTTGCATGTTGATAGTAGGATCAGGTGGAGTTACGGCAGAGGTTTCACGTTTTTTGGTAAAATTTTTTAGACCAGACCAAATGTCAAAATTTGGTGCAGAGTCATCTGCATCATCCCTGGGTCTCTTGGGAAAGCTAGGTTTATTCCTAGCAGCAGTTGAGTGAGAAACTGAAGGAGGAGACACCATCCTGTCACGTAACACTTGAGCTGTCATCTTGCTCAACAGGAGCTCCTTGCATCTCTTCAGATCTAGGTCAGTTGGAAACAAAGAAGACACAGCTCTTAAATCAAGCACAGTCGCCAAAATGTAGTGATCCGATTTCAAGCTTTTGATAACTCTTGGATCCTGGCGAAGCGAATAAAGTACTTGATTTACAAGTCAGACATACTTAGCGTAATTGCTTTGTTTAATCTCCTCCTTCAGTTTCTCAAGCTGCTTTTCCAAAAGTCTAATTAAGGGAATCACTTGACTCAAGTTAGCAGTGTCTGAACTCACTTCACAGGTGACTACTTTGAATGGTTTCAGCATCTTGCACAACACGGAACGTATTCTCCACTGCGCTTGACTAAAATACATCCCCCCTTCTTTCCCAATGTCATGGCTTGTGGAGTAAGCGTTGATGGCTTTTCGCTGTTCCTCCATCCGCAGAAGCATATACAGGGTAGAATTCCACCTTGTCACCACCTCTTGCTTCAGTTGGTGGCAAAGCAAATTAAATTGCTCTTGCAGCTGCTGCAATCTCCTAAACGCTGTTGCCGAATGCCGGAAATGTCCAGATATTTTTCGAGCCACAGACAGCATCTCCTGCACGTCCCTGTCATTTTTTAATAAGCTCTGCACTACCAAGTTTATTGTATGAGCAAAACAGGGAATGTGATGGAACTCACCCAGCTGTAATGTTCTCACAATATTGGCGGCGTTATCAGTAATGACATATCCTAAGGGATAAGTGGGATCCAAGTGGGATAAGTCATGTTGCAATAACATTCATTAGTTTTTGTAACAGATTGTCAGCTGTATGCCTCTTAGTGAAGCCAGTGATACACAGAGTAGCCTGCCTCTGACAAATGTGACGTACTTGGGTATATGCTGCTGCTGTTCCTGCTGGTTAAGGCGAATCCCCAACCCAGACTGTCACAGTCATATAATCTTTAGTTTGCCCAGTTCTGCTTGTCCACATATCTGTGGTTAAGTGTACAGTGGGTAGAATTGCATTTTGCAGCCCAATTATAACATTTAGAACCTTCTGGTAGAGGTGAGGAATAGCTTGTCTACTGAAATGGTGTCGTGATGGAATTTGGTAATGGGGACACAAGACCTCAAGTAATTGTCTAAAACCAGCTGCATTAATAGTGGATACTGGACGCAGATCTAATACTAGCATAGTCCCCATGGCGTCTGTGATCCGCTTTGCGACTGGGTGACAGCTTTCTTACTTCCTCTAGCAAAGGATTGTTTAACAGTCAATTGTTGTAAACTACTAGTAGTATTCTTCTGGGTTGAAGATCAACCCCCAGCAGCAGCAGCAGCGAGATTAACACTCAATAATTCTTCAGAGGAATCATGGTTAGTGGAGGAGTCTGTGATCCGCTTTGTGACTGGGTGACAGCTTTCATACTTGCTTCCTCTTGCAAACGATTGTTTAACAGTCAATTGTTGTAAACTGATTCCATAAGTGGGGAGCAGCATGGGAGAAGTCTTGTAGACGGAAGTGAGAGCTGGTTACCAGAGAGCAGACAAGGCGCATGTCACAGGTAGATTTAAGGGGGCAGGAGTATTTTGATATGAGATTTGAGATGTATGCATGGGTAGTGTTGTTGAAGGCTTTGTAGATAAGGGTGAGTAATTTGAATTTGATTCTGGAGGACTCAGGGCTCGTCATCCGGTGACAATTTTTACGGATCATAAAAATTTGTCATACCTACAGTCTGCTCAATGTTTAAATCCTCGTCAGGCAAGATGGTCTCTTTTCTTTTCCCGTTTTGATCTAATCATAACCTTCAAACCAGCTGCAAAGAATAAAAAGGCAGACGCTCTATCTCGAGCCTTTGTGGCGTCCTCAGACGTTGAAGAGATTCCTAACCACTTTATATTAGACCCCAAATGTGTTTCTCTGGCTACTTCTTCCACTAAAGTGCTACCATTTGGGAAGACCCTCGTGTCTCCTGCTCTTAGGAAAAAAATCCTTTCATGGTTTCACTCTTCTCGTTTCTCTGGACATGCTGGTGAACGCAAGACCTTTGAAATCCTCTCTCGAAGTTATTGGTGGCCTTCTATGAGAAGAGATGTCAAAGAGTTTATCGCGGCATGCGATTTATGCTCCCAGTTCAAGACCCCCCGCAGAACTCCAGCGGGGTTGCTTCAGCCACTACCCATTCCATCTAAGCCTTGGACCCATATTAGTATGGACTTTGTTACTGAGCTTCCTCCTAGTAAGAATTGCAACACCATTTGGGTAGTGGTGGATAGATTTTCGAAGATGGCGCATTTCGTTCCCTTGTCTGGTTTACCTTCTTCTTCTACCCTGGCTGAACATTTCATTAGAGAAATTTTCCGTATTCATGGATGTCCGTCCGAGATCGTGTCAGATAGAGGAGTACAATTCGTTTCCAGATTCTGGCGGGCCCTTTGCAAGACCTTGGGCATACGATTAGCACTCTCATCTTCCTACCATCCTCAATCGAACGGACAAACTGAAAGAGTCAACCAAGATCTTGAGACTTTCTTAAGGATGTTCTCGTCAGCCAATCAAGACAACTGGGTAGAATTACTTCCTTGGGCTGAATTCGCTCATAACAACTCCATGAGTCATCGTCTAAAACTCCATTCTTTGTGGTTTACGGTCACCATCCGTCTTTCCCGGAATTTCCTGCCCTCCCGCCCACCCAAGTTCCTGCTGTTGAGACTTTGTGTCAAACCTTCAAAAATATTTGGGCTCAGGTAAAAACCTGTTTAAAGAAGACATCTGCCAGATATAAGTCTTTTGCGGACAAAAAGAGACGGGCTATTCCACCATTGAAAGTCGGAGACCGGGTGTGGCTATCTACTAAGAATATTCATTTGAAGGTTCCATCCATGAAATTTGCTCCCCGTTTTATTGGTCCATATAGGATCATTCAAGTTATAAATCCAGTTTACTTCAAACTTTTACTTCCCAAGAGTCTTCATATTTCCAACGCCTTCCATGTTTCTTTGCTCAAACCTCCCATCATCAACCGTTTCTCGGTCCCTCCTTCAGCACCTCGGCCACTTCAAGTTCATCAGGAGGAAGACTTTGAGATTACTCAGGTTTTGGATGCTAAAATTTCGCGAGGAGTTCTTCGTTTCCTCGTGCATTGGAAAGGCTTTGGTCCTGAGGAGCGTTCATGGATCAAAGCTGAAGATCTCAACGCTCCAGCCCTCTTGAAAAAGTTCTATACCAAATTACCGGACAAACCCGGTTCCAGGTGTTCTGTGCCCACCTTTAAAAGGGGGGGTACTGTCACTCACCGGACTGTGAGTGCTACTTCTAAGGTAGCTAGGAACCGTGTCCGTCCATTATAATGAGGTACTGCGCATGTGCAGTCCCTTCTAACCTTCAGTTCTGTTCCTTTAACTTAATTGGCTGATCAGGCAACACTCCCTATATTAAGCACCTGTGGTCAATACCACGTGGCCTGATCTTGGAGTCTCATTCCTCATGAGTCTCGGAAGGTGTTCCAGTTCCTCCTCGTGTGTTCAGCTTATGCTGATTCCTGTTTGCCGTTTGTGGTTTCCAGACCACTTCTACTCCTCGTGTTCCTAGTGACTCCAGCAGCTGATTCCTATCCGCTGTCTCCGTATATCTACAGTTACAGATTACTGCAACTCTCCTGTGTTTCATCGTGACTCCAGCAGCTGATTCCTATCTGCTGTCTCCGTATATCTACAGTTACAGATTACTGCAAACTCTCCTGTGTTTCATCGTGACTCCAGCAGCTGATTCCTATCCACTGCCTCCGTGTGTCTAACAAGTTACAGATCTCTCCAACTCTTCTGTGTTACATCGCTACTGTTCCAGCTGATTCCTGTTAGCTACTTCAGCGTGTCTACAGAGTCCTGCTCGTCTCAGCGCTCCAGTCTGCATTCTACCTGCCGTCAGCTGACCCGCTGCCTACTTCTTCTACAGTGTGTCCATTTGTGTCAACTTGCCTGTCAACTTGCCTGTTAGCATCGAGTCTACGCTCCTCGGCTTCTAGCTCTGCTACATCGCTTCAGCTCTCCCGTGGTCTCCTGCTGTTCAATTCGATATACTACTGCTTCCTGAGTATTTTGTCATCCTTGCTGGCCTACCTACAGTGCGCTGCACCTACCTGCCGCTTCCATTCTGCAAGGACTTCTCATCTCGTCAGTTCCCTGCCGCTCAGGTATCCCTGCAGCTATCTCTAACAGCCTGCTCATCTGAACCACGGTATGCATACTTCTCACTGACTGTGCTGGTGTATTGCATATCCATCTGGACTGAGTTGTTCTCCTCCGGAGTTTCCATCCTCTGAGACTATTGCTATTATTGACTGTGTTTCCTTTTGCTGGACTATTCTAGTGACTTTGTTTATCTGTGCAGTGCTGTTCATTCATTATTATTATTGTGTGCAGTTCAACGTGGGATCAAGTTCAGTGTACCCGTGTAGACTCTGCATTGCATTTATCTCCTCGTGTCCTTCCTCACATATATATTCAGTGACATTTTTCTCTATTTCTTTCAGTCTTTTTTTGCTGTTCTTTTTTACTATTCCATAACTGTGTCTGAATAGCAAATAAGAGTATCATATAAAGTAAGGAGAATTTGTTACTAATTTTGAAAGAAATATATGTGTTGAAACTTAGTTTAATAATGAATATTTGAGGAAAATGTAAAAAATGTATTCGGTATATATAGCACATGGAATGCCCAGGTGATAAAATGACAGCAAATGCTGTATGCCTAAGCTGAAAATATTTGACACATTATAGTTTTTCTACTCTTTCAGAAAGGACTTGGGTGATTTGGGACATCATTAACTTCCCAGCATGTGTTAACTTCTGACAGAATGATGTAGACACTTGTCCAACTATGACAATAGCAGCACATTTGGTTTTAGATAGATATAATGCATTATAAGAAACAAAAATCCAGGAACATAAAATGTGGGTCTTTACAATTTTTTAAGTTCATTAATTAAAAAGTCCAGACTTGATTCATTTATTTTTGTTTCTGATTTAAAATTCAAATGTTGTTTTCTTTGTATTCATTATGTAAATGAAGGCACTAATAACAGTTCTATTTCTTTGGCATTGAAAGCAATAATGTGTAAATGAGATAGAATTGGCATGTTATCCATATTCTGGCACTTTATTACAAGTTTAGCTATTTTAAATAAGTTATCAAATCCCAAGGCTATAAAATTGTGAAAATGTAGAAATAAATTAACTATAACCAAACTCTGCTGTTTTGCACTATGATAATAAAAATATAATAATAATTAATTTGGTCTTAGGGCCAGATGTAAAGTTGGATGAAATTTACACTTAAATGGTATGTCCCCCTGCCATAATGTCAAACCAGCTCCAGGCTGGTTAGCACAGGGCAGGATTTCCTAGGGAGCTTGGGTACGCAAAAAATGCGCTTCCCCCAAGTTTACCTAGCCCCATACTGACAGCACTAGGGATCTTCAGTCATCCCTGGGCAGTGTGTGTGTGTGTGGGGGGGTTGGGAAGGGGAGGGGGCATTTTTTGATTGTCAAAATGCATTTTGTCTCTGGTGCACTACAGATCCCAGCATGCTAAGGCTGCCATTAATTGTTTGGGCATGTTGCTGCTTGTAGCACTACAACCAGCAGCATTATCCATGGCTGCCAGTGCATGCTGGCACATGGGGAACTATAACTGAGTGCCAGCATGCACTGGCACCCAGGGCCTGCTGGATCCTGTAGTGCACCAAAGAAAAATGTAAATAAGACACACACAACACTGTTACAATTACTTTCATTGAAATAAAAATACCCCTACACTACCCTAATGTACCCTCTTTATTGTTCACCTTCATCCCAGGTCTACATCTGTCATATATCCATGGATCCTGGGATTTGCAAAAAAAACCAAACTGCTGCAAATGATCAGTTAGCATCAGTACAGTTCTACTTATAACATATAGATTTTCCACAGCTTGAGTTCAGGGCCATGGGAAATTGGAAGCGGACTGGAGGTGACCATCGTTTACAAGGTAAGTTCTTTTGTGTTGCGTCTGTCCCTGTCTTTCCCCACAGGGGGCGCTACAACTGATCAGGTAAGTCTGTGTATATTCTTGTCTTTGTCTTCTCAAATTGTTTTTCTTTTGTAGGTGTCCTCAGCATCGGATTTACCAGCATCGGCGACGTGTACCCCACTCGTACACAGCATGCGTCCTTCCTACCTAACTGCTAACAAACCAGAACTTGGTTCATGTTTCTAAACCAGCAGAGTGCATCATGTTAGTTGCGGTTTACAGTCACCACAGAGAGCATGACATTGCTGATCTACACTATCTGTCCACCCCGGAATGTTTTTCTTTACTAAATAAACACTTAGAAAGAGCCATTTGTTTACAGCGCTAGCCAGCCCACTGCAACGTGGCCACACCATACTTGCCAACTCTCCCGGAATGTCCAGGAGACTCCCGCATTTCGCGTGAGTCTCCCGGACTCCCGGGAGAGTGTGGCAATCTCCCTGATCTGCCCACTTCCTAGTGAAGTGGGCAGAATTCGGTTCAAATGCCGCGATTCACCGGGAATCGCGGTGTTTGGCCCCGCCCCCACTGTAAAATGACGCGATTTGCGTCATTACGTCACGGGGGCGGGGCTAAAAGGACGCGATTTTCGGGACCCCGCCCCCTACACGCCCACCTCTCCCTGGCAGCTCCCGGAAGAACCATTTTAAATGTTGGCAAGTATGGGCCACACCCCTGCCCCACTGTCAGACACTTGCATGTTGGGAGGTATGACTTAAGTATACCCCACAATGGCTACAGTTACACCCTTACACTACTAAGCCTCACGTATTATGGTATGTTAAACACTGGCAACAGTAAAACAGGGTGCCCTATGCAACACATAAGGACAACGTGACTGAGTTTGTTTCTCTTGGAATTAGTGTCTGTATCTTTAAGGAACATTATAATTAATAACTATTACCTCAGTTTCACCTTAGCAGCTAGAGAAAAAGTTGTGTGGTGTTTGCAGGCTTTGCAGTCGCCACAACTTATGTGTAGGGATGTGCACCGGCGACTTTTGAGGTCTCGTGTTTTGTGTTTTGGATCCGGATTTTCGTTATTTTTGGGGTTCGGATTTGTCTCGCAAAACACTTGACGAAAGGTCTCGGTTCGGATTTAAGGTTTTGGATTCGGATTTTTTTTGAAAAAAACATAAAAAGTTTAAAAATCAAGTTTTTGGGCTTATTTTCACTCCTACGCTATTATTAACCTCAATAACATTCAATAACAAGCATTTCCACTAATTTACAGTGTATTCTCTTGCTTACTGTCACAGAGATTGCTACTATTTTATTTACTAACTATGCTCATATTACTACAGTGGCTAGTTTAACTTTCTTTAAATCTCTATTCTTAAGACATGACCATGTCTCATGGTAGTAATTTAAACTATAGCAGGTTTATTTCAGCAGCTCTGCGCTGCAGTGTCCCATTGATATATACCATCAGTGAGAATTCCAGCTTAGCAAACAAAGTACTTTCTTTGTGATATAACTGTCAGCTAGTCCCAGTCAACAGTTGTACCTTAATAAATGGACACCAACATGTCCATGATCTATTTATTAACAATTAGCTTTTACAGATTTGTGTGAAATTCAAGGGCCTATAGTACATACTTAAAGTATACCAGAAAATCATTGGTTTCCAACCTTTCTCACACAGATGACAATTACATCCTAAAATATGGACACATTTTAAATTTAATAGCTAGTTTGCAGTTTTCACTTTTCATCCTCAAAGTCTTGAACTTTTTAATGATTAATTTGTTTTTAATTAATGCACACTATAAAACAGAGGTAAATGTCAAGAAAGTAAATCTTATCCAATGACTGTCTACCGCAAGCGATATTTCACTTTATTTTCCCATTTATGCTTGACCAGCCATTAGGACAAAAGACAGGTTCAGTAAGAACCAGGAAACATCAAACTCTAGGATGAAATATTGCTATAAAATCATTTGCATTCATCTCTTATTAGTTAATAACTGCTTCAGTGATATTAGGCTCCACAAAATTAGGGATGTGCACCGGCGACTTTTGAGGTCTCGTGTTTTGTGTTTTGGATCCGGATTTTCGTTATTTTTGAGGTTCGGATTTGTCTCGCAAAACACTTGACGAAAGGTCTCGGTTCGGATTTAAGGTATTGGATTCGGATTTTTTTTGAAAAAAACATAAAAAGTTTAAAAATCAAGTTTTTGTGCTTATTTTCACTCCTAGGCTATTATTAACCTCAATAACATTCAATAACAAGCATTTCCACTAATTTACAGTGTATTCTGAACACCTCACAATATAGTTATTAGTCCAAAACGTTGCAACAAGGTATCTTTCTGGACTGCGTAGAGGAGTGGGTCACCACAATATATATTAAAAACCCTGAACTTTTATGATTCGCACCAATAATTGTACCTGGACTGCGTAGAGGAGTGGGTCACCACAATATCTTAAAAACCCTGAACTTTTATGATTCGCACCAATAATTGTACCTGGACTGCGTAGAGGAGTGGGTCACCACAATATCTTAAAAACCCTGAACTTTTATGATTCCCACCAATAATTGTACCTGGGCTGCGTAGAGGAGTGGGTCACCACAATATCTTAAAAACCCTGAACTTTTATGATTCCCACCAATAATTGTACCTGGACTGCGTAGAGGAGTGGGTCACCACAATATATTAAAAACCCTGAACTTTTATGATTCGCACCAATAATTGTACCTGGACTGCGTAGAGGAGTGGGTCACCACAATATATTAAAAACCCTGAACTTTTATGATTCGCACCAATAATTGTACCTGGACTGCGTAGAGGAGTGGGTCACCACAAGATATATTAAAAACCCTGAACTTTTATGATTCGCACCAATAAATGTACCTGGACTGCGTAGAGGAGTGGGCACTGGGCACCACAATAAAATATATAAAAAACCTTCAACAGATCTGCATTACACTACACATACGGCTGCTCCTCCATCCTCTCCATCATATACATGTTGGAGTTTTAGCGTGTGACAACCTCTTGTTTTTGATAATGTCAGTGCATTTGGAATATTTTTCAATTTGCCCCACACCACTGAATGTACTTTATCTATGATACGCATCTATCTATCTTGACTGCGTAGTGTGGTGGCCCCGGTACACAATTTGGTACCGAGGCCACAATATAATTAAAAAACCCTCCACGTGTCAGAATTCCACCAAAAAAGGGTATGGACTGCATAGTGGGGTGGCCCCGGTACCCAATTTGATACCGGGGCCACAATACCTCCTCCAAACATGCTCCAGACAATTCGTCATTGACAGACCCCAGACAGACAGGGTCGTAGTGTTATTGTTTGACTTTGTAAACCCAAAAAAATGTCCCTGTTGCACTTGCACATAGTCGTGCAATGAAGACTGACTTTTTCATTTAAAGGCACGATCTTTAAAGTGTCAGAAAGAGAGAGAAGACACAGGAGAGGAGAGTTGTAGCTGGGGACCTGGGGTGGAAGCTCCCAGGCTCCCCCAGCATTGCCTGGAAGTCTGAGCGTGGTGACTGAGCCAGGGCAAGGAATGTGTGCCCTGGATGATGGGGGAGAACTCCATGCCACTATAGTGAACCCAAGAGAGAGGGGGACACTGCACATGGAAGAGGCCCTGGAGTGAGGGCTGCTACAAGAGGCATGGTAGCTGTAGTGTCAGATCCTGAGGCTGAGAGTACACAGAGTGACGTGTCAGAGCACAGGAGACATTATCCCCGCAGAGGAGGGATGAGCTGCAGTTGAGAGGTCTGCTGTTGAAATAGGACATGCACACTTTAACACACAAATCATTTCAGCGACAGGGCCTACCAAACAACTTTGACTGAAATGATTGGTTTGTTTGGGCCCCCACACCAAAAAAGCTATTCATCTCTCCCTGTACAGACTAAACAGGCTCTACTGAGGCAAGATGTCGTCCTCATCCTCAACCTCTGATTCCTCTCCCCCTACAGTGTGTACTTCCTCCTCATCACACATTATCAATTCGTCCCCGCTGGACTCCACAACCACAGGTCCCTCTGTAGTATCTGGAGGGCAGTGCTGTACTTCATTGAGGAATTGATTATTCATTTTTATAAACATCATTTTTTCAACGTTGTGAGGAAGCAACCTCCTTCGCCGCTCACTGACCAGGTTCCCCGCTGCACTAAAAACTCTTTCCGAGTACACACTGGAGGGGGGACAACTCAGGTAAAATAGAGCCAGTTTGTACAGGGGCTTCCAAACTGCCTTTTTTTCCTGCCAGTAACAATATGGACTGTCTGACATGTCTACTTGGATGGTGTCAGCAAAGTAATCATCCACAATTTTTTCTATCGTCACAGCATCCAATGCAGCGAGAGTAGACATGTCTGCAATGGTTGGCAGGTCCTTCAGTCCGGACCAGATGTTATCAGCATCCCCGCCAGTGCCTCTTTTGGGAAAACTGAGCTTTTTCCTCGCAGCCATAGATGTGGAAGAAAATGAGGGTGGAGCTGTTGGCATGTCACGGTCCTCTTCAGAGGACAATCTCCTGACCAGCAGGTCTTTGCACCGCTGTAGACTTGTGTCCGCCGGAAACAGAGACACAACATACGCTTTAAACCGAGGATCGAGCACGGTGGCCAGAATGTATTCCTCTGACTTTAAAAGAGTGACCACCCTCGGATCCTGGCAAAGCGTACGAAGGGCTACATCCACAAGAGCTACATGCTTGCTGTAATCGCAATGGCTTACCAGCTCCTCCCTCACTTTCTCCAGCTGCTTCTGCAACAGCCTGATCAGGGGAATGACCTGACTCAAGCTGGCAGTGTCGGAACTGACTTCTCGTGTGGCAAGTTCAAATGGCTGCAGAACCTTGCACAACACGGAAATCAGTCTCCACTGCGCTTGACTCAGGCGCATCCCCACTCCTTTGCCTATGTCGTAGGTGGCTGTGTAGGCCTGAATGGCCTTTTGCTGCTCCTCCATCCTCTGCAGCATATAGAGGGTGGAGTTCCAGCGCGTCACAACCTCTTGTTTGAGGTGATGGCAGGGCAGGTTCAAGCTTTTTTGATGTGCCTCTAGTCTGCGGTAGGCACTGGCTGAATGCCGAAAGTGTCCAGCAATTTTGCGGGCCACCGCAAGCATCTCCTGCACACCCCTGTCACTCTTGAGGTAATGCTGCACCACCAAATTAATGGTGTGGGCAAAACATGGGACGTGCTGGAAATTGCCCATATTTAATGCCCGCACAATGTTACTGGCATTGTCTGACACCACAAATCCCCATGAGAGTCTAAGTGGGGTAAGCCACTGGGAGATAATTTCCCTCATTTTCTCTAATATGTTGTCAGCGTTGTGCCTCTTATTAAAGCCTGTAATGCACAATGTTGCCTGCCTTTGCATGAGCAGCCATTTTGTAGATGCTGCTACTGATGCAGCTGTTGCTGTTGCTGCGGAAGGGGATGCATCAACCCAGTGGGCTGTCACAGTCATATAGTCCTTCGTTTGCCCAGAACCACTTGTCCACATGTCCGTGGTTAAGTGGACAGTGGGTACAACCGCATTTTTAAGAGCACTGAGGACACTTGATCGTACTTCTCTGTACATTTTTGGTATCGCCTGCCTAGTGAAGTGGAATCTCGAGGGGATTTGGTACCGGGGACACAATACCTCCATCAACCCTCTAAATCCCACTCCACTGATGGCGGACACCGGGCGCACGTCTAACACCAACATTGCAGTTACAGCCGCAGTTATACGCTTTGCAATAGGGTGACTACTATCGTATTTGGTGGTCATGGCAAACGACTGTTGGACGGTCAATTGTTTGGTGAAAGACTTAGCGGTCTTACGACTTCCCCTCTGGGAAGATGACCGACTAACAGCAGCAACAGCAGCAGTGGCAGTAGTAGGCGTACCGCTGCAGGATTCCTCGGATGAATCCCGTATTGAGGAGGACTCAGTCTGGCTGCTGACTTGGGCTGCAGGACTGAATCTGATGGAGATTGTGGAGGAAGTTGACGAGGAGGGTGTTGCTGGTGTGTATCCAACTGGACCACGGGATTTAGGTGTCCCTGTACCGATGAGGGTCCTAGCCCCAGTTCCTGAACTAACCACTGAACTATGAAGGTTATTCAGGTGACGTATAAGGGAGGATGTTCCTAGGTGGGCAAGATCCTTACCCCTGCTTATTTGAGCTTTACATAAGCTACATATTGCCATACATTGGTTGTCTGGATTTGGATAAAAATAACTCCAGACCGAAGAGGTGCATTTTTTGGTCTTCTGACCAGGCATGACGATGGGCTTTTTCATCCCATGGACATCAGCTGTTTCCCCCCCTGGTGCCTCATTTACAATAACCACATCACCATCCTCATCATCAAGTTCCTCCACAGCGCCAGCTACATCATCAATAGCCTCCTCCCGAGCCACCTCTTCCCGTACAGTGATGGGAAGGTCAGGCTTGACAACCACCAACACGCTTGGACTCGCCTTGGGGATTTGTGATAATTTCTCTTTAGAAGGCAGAGTTGTTTGCTGTTTTGTTGCTGACAGCATAACTCTCTTCAATTTTTTGTAGGGGGGGGGAGGAGGAGGAGGGCTAAGATCCGTGGGTGAAGCTGAACCACTAGTCATGAACACGGGCCAGGGCCTAAGCCGTTCCTTGCCACTCCGTGTCGTAAATGGCATATTGGCAACTTTACGTTTCTCCTCAGATGATTTTAAGTTTCTCTTTTTGCTACTTTTTCTTAACTTGGGCTTTTTGGATTTTACATGCCCGGTACTACGAGATTGGGCATCGGGCTTGGAAGACGACGTTGATGGCATTTCATCGTCTATGTCATGACTAGTGGCAGCAGCTTCAACATTAGGAGGAAGTGGGTCTTGATCTTTCCCTACTTTATCCTCCAAATTTTTGGTCTCCATTATATGTAGCACAAGATACTGCAGAATGTGTGAACTTGGTAATATTGCAGTACCAATGGACTTATACTGCTGGATTGGTTTTGCAAATTTGGTTATAATTATTATATATTTTTTTTTTTTTAATTTTTTACTTTTTTTTACTTTTTTTTTATTTTTACAAAACTTGGGAATAGTGGGGAAATAACTATGCCCTTAGAAGCACAGAGCACAGGACACAGCACCACTGGACTGAACAGGACACGGCACAGGACCCAGCAGCACTACGGAACTCAGCAGGACAGAGCACAGGACACAGCACCACTGGACTGATACTGCAGAATGTGTGAACTTGGTAATATTGCAGTACCAATGGACTTATAATGCTGGATTGGTTTTGCAAATTTGGTTATAATTATTATATTTATTTGTTTTTTTTAATTTTTTACTTTTTTTTTACTTTTTTTTTATTTTTACAAAACTTGGGAATAGTGGGGAAATAACTATGCCCTTAGAAGCACAGAGCACAGGACACAGCACCACTGGACTGAACAGGACACGGCACAGGACCCAGCAGCACTACGGAACTCAGCAGGACAGAGCACAGGACACAGCACCACTGGACTGATACTGCAGAATGTGTGAACTTGGTAATATTGCAGTACCAATGGACTTATAATGCTGGATTGGTTTTGCAAATTTGGTTATAATTATTATATTTATTTGTTTTTTTTAATTTTTTACTTTTTTTTTACTTTTTTTTTATTTTTACAAAACTTGGGAATAGTGGGGAAATAACTATGCCCTTAGAAGCACAGAGCACAGGACACAGCACCACTGGACTGAACAGGACACGGCACAGGACCCAGCAGCACTACGGAACTCAGCAGGACAGAGCACAGGACACAGCACCACTGGACTGATACTGCAGAATGTGTGAACTTGGTAATATTGCAGTACCAATGGACTTATAATGCTGGATTGGTTTTGCAAATTTGGTTATAATTATTATATATTTTTTTTTTTTTAAATTTATTATTTTTTACTTTTTTTTTATTTTTTAAAAACTTGGGAATAATGGGGAAAAAACTATGCCCTTAGAAGCACAGAGCACAGGACACAGCACCACTGGACTGAACAGGACACGGCACAGGATCCAGCAGCACTACGGAACTCAGCAGGACAGAGCACAGGACACAGCACCACTGGACTGATACTGCAGAATGTGTAAACTTTGTAATATTGCAGTACCACTGGACTTTTACTGCTGAATGTGTGAACTTGGTAATATTGCAGTACCAATGGGCTTATACTGCAGGATTGGTTGTGAAAATTTTGTGGTAATTAAAAAATATTAAAGTAGTTTTTGGTATTTTTTAAAAAAACTTTTTTTTATTTTTTTAAACACAGGGGAATATTGGGGAAATAACTATGCCCTTAGAAGCACAGAGCACAGGACACAGCACCACTGGACTGAACAGGACACAGCACAGGACCCAGCAGCACCACTGACCTCAGAAGGACAGAGCACAGCACACAGCACCACTGGACTGATACTGCAGAACACAGCACAGCACAGCACAGCACAGCACAGCACAGCACTAAACAGCACAGCACAGCACAGCACTAAACAGCACAGAACTAAACAGCACAGAACTAAACAGCACAGAGGACCACCTAACACACCCTCCCTCTACCCTGATCAATGCCCGAGTGAAGATGGCGGCGACTAGCGGGGAATTTATAGGATCCGAGTATCGCGAGATCCGACAACGGGATTATGAGTCAGAGCCTCAGTTTCACTTTTGAATTTGGCGCCAATACCCGGATCTGTCTCGGATCCGACTCGGATCCGCAACGTTCGGGTGGGCTCGGATTTCATAAATCCGAGTGCGCTCATCCCTACACAAAATAGTGTATTTTAAGAAAGTTTATTTGTGGAGTTGCTAGTATCATTTTCCATATGACATGACTTCTTTTCTAGCATACTGTGTATTAGATATAGACAAATTCCCCCAGCACACTGCTATAGCCAGCAACAGATCTGCTATTTCTACTGTAGATAAAAATGCAAAAGTCTCAGTTGCACACATTTGCAAATGACTTTAAATTGATTTGAGCAACTTCCAGTTCTTTATTTGTCTGAGAGGCATGTTGGTGTCAGTAGCTGAAGGGGAGTACTGACATTGGATTGCTATTTGGAGGTTTCTGGGGTACCTTTTTGGTAAGTTAGCTCTCAATTTAAAAACACATATGTATGGCCCAAATATATGGAACTCTCATTGTTTAGAGTAGGACCACCCTATTAAGTAAATGGTGGAGATGATCAGCTGTCCACGCTGGGAGAGACTCGTCAGCGTTGGGGAGTGATCAGATGGGGTTTGTGCATTATTTAAATCTGCACTTCAATGTGAAGAGACATGCCTTGATAAAGACCCAGGATATCGGGTTGAAACGCGCTGGCTGATGACCCGATGATCAGGTGACATTATCGTGTACTTTGGACCTGAACTGCAGCAGTGTTTTATTGTATACAGGCACTTTTATCTTGGACATTTGGTACGGGGCCATTTTTATTGATTCTGATCATATTCATTGATTTTACTAGTTGCACTGTTTTATCAGGAATAAATGTATTTGTGAAATAATGCACCAGTGCGGTTGCTTTGTTTCCTTCTTTTGTATATTTCTATATGTTTGGAGTGGAGTGTGACAACACACGTGCTGAGACGTCTGTAAGGAAACGGAGAATTATTCTACAGGCCTATATTTGACTTCCTCAATGTAAGTTCATACCCTGAGGGGGAGGAAATTGGAGGAAGGATCACGGGTGCTGTATTGAAACTCATTATCATCACCAAGTTTTGAACACTCCATACATGCCCATAGTGGTGGTGGACTATACTTGATGTTTTACGTTATCATGCTATGTTGGTTTTCTTTCTTTTTTATTATGTACCTCACATGATGAGAGGATTGAGGGAGTGTATCTCTCTGATTTAGAAGTTCTCTGTGTTTCAAGGACGGGAGCGCCAGTGTACGTACCATTTTGTGTATTACAGTGTATTTTATTGTGGAGTTGTGTGTGGAAACTCCGAGGTATTTACACAGCTGCACACCTAAGTGAAGCGCCCTATTAGATCTTGTTTTAAGTAGATTCAAGTGACTATCTAGTTTACTGTTGTTAAGAGAGTACTAATAACAGGGATTGAGAGAATGTGTTGTAGCTGTGAACTGTTTTCTGACAGCTGTTATCTGGAGCTAGTGTTGAATCCTCACAAAATGCACTGGAAAAGGAGTAAAAGTATACAAGCTTAGAGCAGACAGCACAGGATTAATATGATGGGACAAGATACAATATCATGGACAATAACAAACAAGACACTTGAGCTAACAGGAATAGAAATGATAACAACAGGGTTTGTTTTAGACAAAGTGGGGCTCTGGACAGAAATTGGAGCCCACTGTCCAGTAGTTTGGGACCTTGGCAAATGCCCTACATGTCCTGAACCCAGGATTGTGATACAATTGTATGGTGGTTTAATTCATACTTACATGAAATGATTATATAAGATTTTAGCTTAAGATGGATTTCATTAGTTTGTATCTGCCGTATGCATGGAATGTAGGACTTTACCTTAGGAAATTGCAGCCGTTTTATCATTTGCATTTAAGTCCATAGTTTATTAAACTATTTAGCATGAATAATCCAATACATGATGCAATTATGAAAATTATAACTATGAATAAAACTTTACAGTATCATTGCTGTCGAATAAATTTGCAAATTTAATGAAAGTAGGTATTTTTTATGGCCATAAAGAGTGTACTTTTGCAAGGCATAATATATATTGGAGTCACTCTAACCCTACTTTTTTATTTTTCCTGTGTGTTTGCCTAATGAAAACTCAGATATATGTGTTTTTAATGACATTCATATTGCAGGAAAGTCCTAGCTTCTATAAAGATATTACTAAGTCTGCTTCCAGAATTTAGTTTTCAACAGATCTATTATGTTTTGTCTCTGCCTAGTTATACCCCTGTCTCCTTTCAATACCCCTACTGGACATATTAACCATATGTCCAGGGGCAGGCTGAGCTGGGAGGCAAGGGGGCATTTGCCTCCGGGCTGGTCCCATAATGGGCTACCATGGGCTGGGTCACAGGGCCACCTGCATTTTTTTCCTTTAAAATATGGTCAGCTTTATTAATGGATAACGGTCTCACTATCCTCTTATCACTACTCCCCTTGCCCGTGGGCCCCCGGGCAGCTGCCCATCATGCCCAATGGAAAAGATGGCCCTGTGTAGAGGGTGGTAATAGGGTAACCTAGGGAGATTAAGATGGTGGTTAAGGAATATCATAAGCTTGCCTGAAGAGGTGGGTTTTCAGTCAACGCTTGAAGTTTGGAAGACTAGAGGAAAGTCTTACTGTGCGAGGGAGGGAATTCCACAAAGTGGGTGCAGCCCGAAAAAACTCCTGTAACTGGGAATGGGAGGATGTGATGAGAGTGGAATAGAGATGCAGATCTTGTGCAGAACAGAAGTGTCGAGTTGGGAGATATTTTGAGGCAAGTTAGGAGACTTGAGGAGAATTGTTGGTGCAATTTTTAGATGGCCTTGAATGTTAGTAGAAGAATTTTATATTGGATTCGTTGATATACAGGCAGCCAGTGTAGAGACTGACAGAGTAGCTCAGCAGAGGAAAAATGGTTTGCAAGGAAAATTAATCTAGCATTTGAAGTATTCCCTAATTCAAATAAAAGTATAACAAGCCACAGACTAAAGCACCTCTTGAATCTGTCAAAGGCACCCCTTAGGATACACGAACCGCAGACTTACAATTAGGGACTAAAGTGTAAAAAGTGAGATATAATCTCTGTATTTTGCAGTGGAGCTCATAATTCTTAGCTGAGTACACTGATTAAGTAATCATGATTACAATAAGGGTGTCCTTGAAGGTTGGGTACACTCTGTGTCAAGATGTCCTATAGTCTGTAAAAGTTATAAGGGCCTAGGGATTTTATTTAATTTCTTAAATCATAATACCAAATGATGTTCTTTTCAAGCACAGCCATTGTAATCTTAGTGCTGTAGAGCAGAATTCAACTTTTCTTGTAAGAAGTAATCCATGTCTTATATAATCCTTCCCAGGAAGCCAGCCAGCTCTTACATAGTTATCCAGGAAACAAGCCAACCCTTAAAACACGACTCTTTAAGCGGTGACCCATGGGCCAGATGCTGTCCTTCATGACTTTTTTTGAGGCAACACATTCCTTGACAACTTCTATAGTCTATCATCATCATCATCATTTATTTATATAGCGCCAACATATTCCGTAGCGCTTTACAATTGAGGACAAACATAGTAAACTAATGGACAAACTGGGTAAAACAGACAAAGAGGTGCTATATTGTTTGACATATTTTTCTTTTTCAGAGTATGTAGCTCACAACTCTGTCGTACCATATGTGGCTCTACGAAGAGGTATTAGTTCATTGAGAAACCATGTGCAAATTGACTTGAGGCCCTTAGACTAATAATACAAGTGCAGTAAAATGATTAACAATAATAATATATTAAACATATTACAGTTAAAGTACAGCAATTTGGAAAGTTTGCTTTAATAAGCGGAGCCAAAGAAATGGTGGTAGGAGATGGTTAAACATGACCTTGCACACTCCACTTTACCCAAATTAAGCCTAAGTCCTAATGGAAAGTCTACTTTAAAGGTAGTTGCTACTATGAGTGCATGAGTAAGTGCATAATGCTACATACCACTGTGTCCCATATTACGGATTTAAATAATAGTGTAGTGTTGGCAACGGCAACTCCGTTCTGCACAAGATCTGCGACTCTCATCCACCCTCATTACATCCTCCCATTCCCGGTTACAGGACTTTTTTCGGGCTGCACCCACTCTATGGAATTCTATCCCTCGCACAATAAGACTCTCCTCTGGTCTACAAACTTTCAAGCGTTTTTCGAAAACCCACCTCTTCGGGCAAACTTATAATATTCCTCAACCACCCACTTAACCTCACTACATTACCCTATTACCATCCGTTACACAATTTCACACAAGACAACTACCCTCTGACCAACATTGTTGTGTGATAGGATCATTTAGCTTATGAGTCACTTTTACCTTTGCAGTCTGGCTGGACCGAAATGCAAAATGTAGACTTAACCTCATGTATCAAACTCCCATTGTCCCATAGATTGTAAGCTTGCGAGCAGGGCCTTCTCACCTCACTGTCTGTGTTTGTCCCCAATTGTAAAGCGCTACGGAATCTGTTGGCGCTAAATAAATAAATGATGATGATGATGATGATGATGTTGCGCTTTACATTGTCATCATATAGATAAGTATTTAATTTGTCCCAAAGAATAAAGCTTACCTGTATATATACACATAGCACGTAAGCAAACACAACAGACCAAAGGTTCAAAGAGAAAAATATTTTTTATGTAGAAACTTGAGTATAGTATGCAATATACATCTTAATAAACAGTATTGACAAGTTGATAGTGGAGTGACTTTACTCTGTATATATTGCATACATTACTCTCCACCTAATGTCTAATAAGGACAAGATCCAGTATTAGGTGTGTAATGATTCTACAACCCATCCCTGCATTCATATCTAATTCAACAGTGATTCTCTTTATGAGAATTAAAATGCTAAGCCATTATAATTTGTTCATGCAAACAACTCTAATAAATATATAAAGAGATCTTCATTAGAACAGCAAGTTTTGCAATTGTTGTCTAGACATATTTTAAACGGGGCCCCTTTAATATTGAATTTAACCCACTGTCCTCCCCTCCCTGTGAAAGAACTTTGGTAGGGACCCTCTTCTGGTACCCCCTCCATTTGCTGTACTTGGTATGGTCCCATCGTTGTCATCACTTGTTACATTGTGTCAGTACTCTCTGAGCTGCACTAAAGGAGATTGCCAGAGGTCCTCTCTATATATCAGTGTTGGGACCTTGCTAAGTACAGCAAAGGCCATGTGAGCACCCGGTGGCTCAGTGGTTAGCACTTCTGCCTCCCAGCACTGTGGTCATGAGCTTGATTCCTAAAGAGGGCTTTATCTGTGTGGGGTGTGTATGTTCTGCCTGTGTTTGCGTGGGTATCCTCCCACACTCCAAAAACATACTGGTAGCATAGGCAAACCGAGGGGGGCTTTCTAGTGCCTGTAAACCCCCTCCAAGCCTGGGGCACTGTATAATTGAGGTGGCTGGACCCTGCCCACGCTTTACACGGCTCTACTTGAAAAGGGAGGGCTGCGTGCACCTAACAGTAGTGCACACAGCATTGCCCATGTATATTATGGGGATAGGAAGAGTTGGAGAGCAGTCAAGCACTGTCTAATATTATAGCCATGCCGCCATGCCCACTGGCGGCGTGGCGTGGAAACCCCCCTCTACAAATTCTGCATTTTCCCCTGAGTGGGTTAATTAACCCTAGTTTATGTGTGTGTGTGTGTGTGTGTGTGTGTGTGTTATAAAATTTAGACTGTAAGCCCCAAAGGGGCAGGGACTGAGATGAATGACAAATATTCTCTGTACCGCACTGCAGAATTGGTGGTGCTATATAAATAAATGGTGATGATGATGGGAAAGCCACTGGTTAAATTCATCATGAAAGTGTAAAAACACTTTAAAGATTTACTTACAACTCAGATTGTCTTGTGATTAAAGTGCTACTATAATAAGAGTATAATTCAAGGATTGAATTTTATTTCTGCTTGTCCTAACATTGACAGTTATTGCTGTTTTATTTGACGTTGGAAAGCGTATTCCCTTGAATCCCCTGATTATGTTTTGCTTTATTCATTTGATGTCCAGGTTTGACAGATATTTCCTGTAGCGATGACACAGGACTGAAGGAGTCACTGCTTGCAGAGGTCCAGGGACAACCAGGCACCAGCGCAGAGGTAATATCCGTCTTTTGTATTCTTAAACAATTTTAATACATATTTCTCAAAGGGCTTTCCTATAACCATTGTCAAAGTAACAGCTGCGGTACTTTAAGGCTGGGCGAACATCAGCCAGATAGGCTTTAATAAAACATTCATGAAACCAGCTAGGGTGATTTCAATCTCCATCATTTGCAATAAGAGGTGTAAAAAGCACCCCAGAAGGCGTCTACACCCTGGGGCCTCCACAATGCATCGCAAGGAAACAGGAATTCATCTACATATTGGCCAAGATCCAATCAGTAAATGTTACCGAATATTACATCATTCCGTGGAGCTGGTCTAACTGTGTTCTTTTTTGTTTCTCCTGTAATGTACTGAGTTATATACACACAGCTTATTATAGATTTGAAAGAGATTTGTAATGGTTAGATAAATTTAGGCCACTGTGTGAATGCGAGGCTAAGTGAAACCTCACAGCAGAGCAGTACTCAGATAAAGAGCTTTTGATGTTCTACCTCTTTTCTAAAGCAGCTTTAGGAAATTTTTCTGTAAACGGCGGTACCGGATCTAACACGAGGGCCGGGCGCTATGGCTCTGGGTTGTGTGTCTGTAAATGCCACATTCTGCAGCTCAGGAACAATGTGAGCTGTTTAGATGGACACTTAAATGCAATGTAATGTAAGAGAATCTGACCACATGGTGGTAGAAGTGTACCAGTCTATTGAATGCATGACTTCCTGGTGTGTTTGTTGATTCTATCTACAATCCATACCACTGAGGATTTTCCTTAACCATACTGCATCTGTATATACTTCCTGATGAACAAATATCAAACAGCTCCCTAAATGGCTTTGAAAAACTAAAGTGCGACATACAATAGACAAATACAGGATACATTATCTCATACCAAAATTAATCAGTTTTCATCGCTTTTAAAAAGTAGTGACATATCAAAAAGGCATCTATATTAAAGAGGATGTCCCCCACCCCCCATGTTTTGCTATTGTTTTGTTTTTCTGCTAATATCAGCAGTGCACCGAGTATTAATGTTAACAGTTTTTCCCTATTGTATTCCTCATGACATTTTACAGCATTAACAGACTGCTGCCAATGTCAATTTGAATTTGTATACCCCTTAGCTGCCATGGGGAACCATCAAGCCCAAAGCCAAAAAGCTATAAAGGGGAACAACTGCTCACAAAATAGATCGCCAATATCACGGACTATGGTAATGTGGAGGTTTAGGAGGCTTACAAGGCTGAATGGTGGTAATATAGAAAACACACTTTGGGCTAGATTTACTAACCTGCGGGTTTGAAAAAGTGGGGATGTTGCCTATAGCAACCAATCAGATTCTAGCTGTCATTTTGTAGAACGTACTAAATAAATGAAAGCTAGAATCTGATTGGTTGCTATAGGCAACATCCCCACTTTTTTAAACCCGCAGCTTAGTAAATCTAGCCCTTTGAGTTGTGTAACCTTAATAGACAAATCAGTTGATGTTCTAAGAAACAATTTACAGCTGTGGTCTTGTTAGTATTAGTGAAACATGAATGTTGGTTGTCCTCCCACAACATCGCAGGCTGGGAGCTGAAGAATAGAGATAAAGAAATTCAATTTGTGACTGTTCACGTGGGAAAGAAAACTACAGATATCCAAATGAGGACTGGGGGTGTTGTTGAATATGTTATGTTGTACCTAGCAGCAACGTATGTTATATTCTTAAAAGACTTGGAAGGAATAATTAATGTAGTGACGCAATAAGCTCTATAAAAAGGTTATGCAAAATAAATGACCTCAGCTCAGAATATTAAAGGATATGTGTGTGTGTGTGTGTCTTGATTACTGGGCTCCCAAGTTAACTGGTTTATAATAAATCACAGGCAAGCTGAAGGACGTTGACAGCACGGTGGCTAAGTGGTTAGCACTTCTGCCTTACAGCACTGGGGTCATGAGTTAATTCCCGACCATGGCCTTATCTGTGTGGAGTTTGTATGTTCTCCCCGTGTTTGCGTGGGTTTCCTCTGGGGGCTCTGGTTTCCTCCCACACTCCAAAAACATACTGGTAGGTTACTTGGCTACTAACAAATTGACCCTAGTCTCTGTGTGTGTGTGTGTGTGTGTTAGGGAATTTAGACTGTAAGCCCCAATGGGGCAGGACTGATGTGAGTGGGTTCTCTGTACAGCACTGCAGAATTAGTAGCGCTATTACCGTATTAACGGTAAGATTTTTCAGCGTTTTGCAGCGTTAACGCTGACAATTGAATACGCCCCTTATGGTCTCCCCTCTCCCTAAGTTGTCTGAGGCTCCCTCCTTCTGGGGGGAAGGGGAGAGTTGAAGAACCAGCCCCCCAGGGAAGGCTTCAGTCGATCTCGAGGTAAAGTGGGTTGCCGGAGCCTTGCGGCAGAGGCAGCCCTGAAGACCCGTAGCTCTGGCAAAGGGGGTTTGAAGACCTTTATCTCCCTAAGGGGCCTTTTGGCTCTGGGGATAGGGAGAAACTGGGCCCTTTCCCTTTTGGGAAGGGTTCAAAGGCCCAAGCCTCCAGCACTGTTTTCTCACGGCACTGGGTGAGTTGGAGCACTGCACCTCGGGCTTCAACAGAAAAAAAAAAAAAATGATAGTTATTGTAAATGGTTTGGCTTTATTAACCAGTATAAAACAGCATAATACATAACAATAGTGGTTTTTATTAGCATTGCAACCTAAAAAAAAGAACTGTGATATTCCTATCCACTGACTGGTATATGCTCACTAAACAGCACCCCAATGCCAGTAGAACCAAATTTTAATCATGTCATCTGTGACGACAGTACCATAAATCCCCAACACTGTAAAATAAGAAATTCATCCAGCGCTAACACATTCTAATCTAAGTGGGTACAAAAGAGAAGAAATGGCTGTGACGAAATGTGTTTGGGCACTCCTCTTTCAACATTCAGGAATCAGAAAACAGCACTTGCATTCCACAGTGGAATGCATGCGGCCTTCTCACCTCACAAGCCTCTAGGACTCCTTGCTAGGTACTAGGGAAAAGCTGTCCAACAATCAACTTTACTTTGCCTAAGGAGCACTACAAACAGCAAGTATAGAGGAACTCTTATTTCCCCATACAGAAATGAATTTATTGACAATTATGGCTTTTATGGACTGAAATCTGACTTAAGCATTGACAAAGACTGGCTCTTCTACATGGTTTCTATTAGTCACGCCATCTTTATGATTCTATGTCAGTTACCTATATGATGTTTTTATCCATGTTTAGCCTATCCTTTAGTCACTATTAAATATTCTGCATTTCCCACCATTGGTATCCATGCTATTACCTATACACAGCTGTTTCAACTAGAACTATTGCTAATTCTTTACCTATCCGATTAATTCTGTTTTGCACCAACTTGGATTAGAATGTGTTAGCGATGGATGAATTTATTTTTTTACTGTATTATGCCCAGCAGAACAGGACCACCTGCTAGACCTACAGTAGCTTTCATTCCTTAACACACTCTATTGCTTTATCTGTGTGCAGATTACTGTATGCTGTTGACTATAATATAGTCAACAGCATACAGTAAAGAAAAGAAGGAGAAAGAGAAAAAGGAAAAAAGAGATCTCACAGGGTAAGGAAAAGAGAAAGCAAGCGAGGACTGACAAATTTTAGCCTGGGGGGCAAGACTCGACTCTATTAGGAATATTTTCAAGGAAGAAAAATACAGGTGGCCCAGTAATCCAGCCCAAGGTAGCTCAATATGGGACCGTCCCTGAGAGACAGGGTGTCGGAGAAAAATAATATATATAGTCACTATATACAAATCCCCAACACTATCCACAGGAGTTTATCCAAAAATTTAAAATATGCCTTTCTGAAACGGAGCACATTCAAAGAGGCATCAGAGAAGCCCAGGGAAGCCACACAAAAAAAACAGTGCAATGGTGCTAAAGAATACAGAGTATGGGGTGAGCAGTTAGAGTGGAACATAACAGAGAACAAAGAGGAGCAAAAAGAAAGCACAAATTCAGAATAGCAGAGCAGGTGGACATTGTGCACCAACTGAGACAACTCATTGATAATAGAAAAGAGGCAGAAGTGCACTACAGCTCCAAAGACTGCCAGGGAGGGGATACACTAGTATATCATCATCTAATATTAAAGGCAGGGAAAGAAGGTGTGTTCAAAGTAGGCAATGTACAGTAAGGCAGAGTTTGAGTTGCAGCAGATGGATTGAAACTAGGGAGCAATCTAAAATACAAATAAAAAAAGTGGTTTTATTAGCAAATGGTCAAAGATGTAAGTAGTTAGTGGATGATGATGATGATGACAAACGCCAAAATTAGCGAACAGCTGGTAATGAGAGGTTTGTGAATAGTTTGCATGCCCTTGATATGGAGGGTGAACAAATCATGTTTAATCAGACCATCATAATCATGAAATATATATTATAATATTAAAAATACACATAGTAACAGCAATTAACAACATCAATCTAGTTACTTATTACAGAAAACAAAAAGTGAACAAAGAGGCATAGGTTTTTAACTATCAAATAAGTAAATTATAAAAGCTCAAAATACAAAAAATGTTAAGTATAATTCCTGGACAGCGAGAAATAATACAATAATTTGATGTAGATATGAGCACATGAATATGGAGATATTCAAAATTATACAACAGTCTGTAAAATTGCATATGTATATTAAAAACAAATGTTTTTTTTTAGATCAATAACTTGTTTAAAAAAAACACTGCAAAATCTGCACCTTCAAGCTGTATTTACTCCAAACACAGCAAGCAATACATTCTTTTTCACCCATATTTGGAGTTACTGGCAATTCACTGAAAAGGAGGTGTGGCATCTACTAAATTTAGAAAACATAATTCAATTTCCTTAAAAGCACATTCCTCACTTTTAATATGCGAGTGCAAAATACCCCTGTTCACATTTCACCAGGAGGAACACCGGGACTATTATTTTCTTGCAACATTTTGTGGACTTTCTGATGGTCCAATATTTTGACTGGAAAGATAAATCTTGGGTCATTTCTATAAACTTAAGGTTGCCTAGTATATATCAAAGAGAGCAAAAGTAGCCTGCAATAAAACTGCTGATTGAGAAAATAGAATTTAACTTAAATATAAAACGTTCTCTTAAGTCCATTGGGGACATTAGGTATCTTGGGGTATAGTGCAGGATCAAGGAAAGCAGGCATGTTCTAGTTGTCTGTAGTTCCTTCCCCTCTATACTCGGCTGCTGTAAGGCACTCAGTTTGTTTAACCAAGCCCCACAGAAAAGAAGAAAAAGAGAGAAAAACGAACAGAAAGGAGGAAAACAAACTTCTGAACAAAAACAAACCATAAACATGTCACACAAAAGGAGAACCCAATCTGAAACTACCAGAATGACGCAAACACCCTGTGTCTCTTCACCTCCTTCAATACCCCCGAAAACATTGCTTTAGGAGAGAACCGGTAAACCAGGTGAAACCGCCAGCAAATTTTGATTTCTCCAAGGTCCAAAGACCCTGAAAGCGGATGTGAAGAGCTAAAGCAGCTGTGACAGGACGCACCGCCTAGTGTGACTGGATCACTGATAAATAACTTCTGGTACAAATTTATTTAAAGGAAATAGCGCATGGCGCTTACAGTCTAAATTCCCTAACACACACACACTAGGGCAGGGTTTCCCAAACCCAGTCCTCAGGGCTCCCCATCAGTGCAGGTTTTCTGGATCACATCTGACATAATTAGGACCACCTGTGGATTTGTTACAATGTGTCAGTCAGTAATGCACACCTGTGCTCCAGCAAGGAGATATGGAAAAACTGCACTGTTAGGGAGCCCTGAGGACTGGGTTTGGGAAACCCTGGACTAGGGTCAATTTTGATAGCAGCCAATTAACCTACTATGTTTTTTGGAGTGTGGGAGGAAACCCACGCAAACACAGGGAGAACATACAAACTCCACAGAGATAAGGCCATGGATGGGAATTGAGCTCATGACCCCAGTGCTGTGAGGCAGAAGTGCTAACCACGTGCTGCCCTTTTAAAAAGTCCCAATGACAAAACGCGTCAAGAGAGCACTTACCTGGAACATCTATCTACATTTGCCTGCCTTAAGGGTTGCTTTGAGGCCTGAAAGCTGTTTTATGTTGTCATCCTTGGCATACTATTGTTGCCAGTGTCGGACTGGCCCAGTGGGGTCCCGGGGAAATCTCCAGTGGCCCCAACTACCCGGTTGTCCTGCCCCTTTCTCGAAGGGGCGTGGCCGGAATGCGACCATCAGGGCCTACACAGATGGAGCAGAGTAGGAGCAGCCAGTGCTGCTCGATAATAGAGAGGAGCTTCATGTTAATGGAGGAACTCCTCACTATCTCTGCAGCACTCTGATTGGCTGAGTGACTGTGTCAGCCAATCAGAGCTCTGATTGGCTGACACAGTCACTCAGTCAATCAGAACACAGACATGCCCCCTACCCAGACTGCCATATAAGAAGCTGGAGGAAGCACTGTAGGTAAGTTTATTGGAGTGTGTGTATGAGAGAGAGAGAATGTGAGTCAGTTTGTGTGTATCAGAGTGTGTATGAGACCTGCATTAATGTGCATCAGTGTGTGTGAGACCTATATTAGTGTCTGTCATTTTGTATGAGACCTGCATTAGTCTGTGCCAGTGTGTATGAGACCTCCATTAGTGTGTGCCAGTGTGTAGCAGAAATGTATTAGTGTGTGTCAGTGTGTAGGAGAAATGTATTAGTATGGGTCTGACTGGCACACCAGGGAAATCCCCTGAGGGCCCCAATTCCAGATGGACCCGCCTCCAGCACACTGATTGATGGACAGGCTGGTACCTTCAACAGGACCACTCATCCTATTGTTTTGCCGCCGCAGATTGTATTGATCCGGATTCTCCTCTCCTGTTCTTTTCTAGTGATCTCATCTCGTCTTGACTCATCACGCACCAGCGCACATGTGCAGAAGGGGAGAAAAGAGGTAAGAAGTCTCGGCTTCTGCAGTGCCAGAAGAACGAAGGTAAGAAAAAGATTGAAAGAAAGTGGCCTTTGTCAGAATGTATTATGAACATAAAAATTTATTTTGGCCATGTTAGTTGACTCTCCTCATTTTAAATTTTGGACAGTTTTGCATTTGGGAGCCACAGTGTTGACCAGCTGTCATGTATTCCCAGGTGAGTAGTTTAGCCTCTGTGGATAGCTGCCTGGTAGAGTGGTACAGCTTTTCTACTAAGAATTCCACCAGAAGCTCCACTTTTTTGTAACTTAAATTTGTCTGGTGCTTCTTTTTTTTGAGCCTTTGCTAATCTTAGGTGTTTTTTCCTCAGGCTGGGATAAGATTTTCCAAGCAATAGATTGCAATATAGTAGAATACCATAATGGATGTCAACTGTCAAGAAAAGCAATGCAATATACTCTTCAGCTTTATATAGTGTCTGCAGAAGCACATATTTGCACTGGTCTCCCACTATTTGCTGCAAGGGAATGCCTTATGGTACAGCCCACTATCATCGTCAAAGGTGTTATGATGGTATTCCAGTATACATTAATGTTTATAAATTAAAGTACATCATATTTTAGATATGGTGTTGAAGTAAACCAATGCTTATGCACCTATGCCCACATGTGTACTGCGAGTCAGTCAGTGAGGAGAATATTGAAAAGCCTCATTCATTTACAAACATGAAGTTGGCAAGTTTCTACCGAGCCATGCTCCGTGCGCTGATGAAAGTTATGGACCACTTTTTGAGTGGTGTACTGGTGCTTTTAAATGATTGTGCAATGGTGGACGAATGCTATACATGTGGTGTTTATTTGTAAACATGAATGAAAGGAAAATGGCTGCAACAAAATCACATGTACAAAAAGCTGAGATTGATATATATAGACAAAGGGAGTGCTTTGCCACAGACCTCTAAGGGAGGAAATAGCTATTCAGCTGACAGTGTGCAGGGAAGGCTGCATACAGGGTTAAGTCATCGCTTAGTAATACTCCTAAGCTGAACACTCACAGGATGTATAGTGAGTTAGTTTGATCATGGGAAGTGTTTTGTCTATATAAACCTGTATTTTGCACTTGTGCAGGGCAACTGATGGCAGGCAGTGGCCTGTGCCTAGACAGACATGAATTGTGCCGAGTCAGCGTTAGGTTGACTGTGGTTGCATCCTGATGTAAAGTGTGCTCTTTCTCTGTGATTGTGACTTGAACAATAATATATATATATATATTTATTTATATTGTGACACTGACACCAGTAATATACAGCACACCCACTTCAGGATGCACCAGGCGACCGTAGCTCTGGCTAGACATAGATCTCCTGAAGAGTCATTGGCCAACTAGCTTGGTATTAGTCATGTCAGAAAATACAATAATACAGGTTTAAATAAAATCAACCCCTCTTAGCCTAATTACCTCAATAGACACTGTCTTCCACCTGTGCATGTTCAACCTAGGAGTATCCCTCTGCAAGAATTTAACCCTATTTGCCACCTTACCCTGCAGATTGTCAGTCAAACTCGGCGAATTCCCCTTTAAATATGATCACCTACCCCTCTCTTTGCATATATATATATATATAATATGTTTATGAAAATAACAGTTTCTACATTTTTATTTTGAATAGAACGTCGCCAGTGGCGCCTTTGCCAGGGAAAAAGAGACCCTGGAGGAGGATCAGGAGGAAGCCAGTGAGGAGACCCAGGAGGAGACAGGGAGCCCATCCCAGGCCCCAGAAATAGGATGTAAGTATTTATAATATAGTAGTATATTTTAGTGTGTTGTTTCTAATGAAAAGTATAGGCTTCACTAATTATTTATTCGCTGATTCTATATTTGCCTAGGCAAAAACTGCTATTATACAGGTGTATTAATTACTAAACTAAAACTACCCCACCACAACTACATTTGTAAGTGGCTCCATAATGCAGTTATCTGACTAGTACTGTGTTAACAATAAGATTAATCTTTATTATAATTTACAGTAATGTAGCACATCTCAAATCTGTAGAGCTTGAGAAATGTGGAAAGCCAACATGTCATTGATCTGAGGTGAATACCAAATGTCCTCAAGAACTGGAGAACTTGACCCACTGCTGCCACACTGCCCTGAAGGCTCGACTGATGGAGGGCACCAAAGACATATCAGCACCAATCCCATTATGCCGGCCTGATGAGCTGCTCACTATGGGGTCACCCACGGTATCCTAAGAACCAGTCGCACAGGGCACGGAAGAAGCTCACTGGAGCAGCGCACCACCAGAGTGTCAAATGCCACATGGAACCGCCAGTCATCCCTACCGGAACACTGCCTCCACAGGTAGCCTACCTTTCTCATACACATACATCAATTTGACATTAACATAAAGCTTCTAATAAAATGATTAATGAGCTGTGTAAAGTGGGTGACTATATTTGTCACAATGTCAAATGAGCTTAAATATAGATATATTTGTGAGCGTTTTTATTACACAGCAGCAGTTTTATCTAAATTGTTTTGAACTGCAGAGCAATATTGGGGACAGGTACTGTTAATTGTTTTGCTGCAAAGTACAATGCTCTCTGCTTAGTGATGTAATTAACCTTTCTTTACTATCTGTTTTTTTTTTTTATTATTATTTTTTTTTTTATTATTATTATTATTATTATTATTATTATTATTATTATTATGTCTTGTGGATTGACAGCATATACATGAGATTCATTATGTATATGTCCATTTAGTACTTGGGAAAAAAAGATAAGACAAACTGCAGCTTATTGGGTTGCTGTGGTAACCATACAGATATGAAATGACTTTAAAGTAGGGATGTGCACCGGCGACTTTTGAGGTCTCGTGTTTTGTGTTTTGGATCCGGATTTTCGTTATTTTTGGGGTTCGGATTTGTCTCGCAAAACACTTGACGAAAGGTCTCGGTTCGGATTTAAGGTTTTGGATTCGGATTTTTTTTGAAAAAAACATAAAAAGTTTAAAAATCAAGTTTTTAGGCTTATTTTCACTCCTAGGCTATTATTAACCTCAATAACATTCAATAACAAGCATTTCCACTAATTTACAGTGTATTCTGAACACCTCACAATATAGTTATTAGTCCAAAACGTTGCAACGAGGTATCTTTCTGGACTGCGTAGAGGAGTGGGTCACCACAATATATATAATAAGAAAACCATCAACTTGTATGATTCGCACCAATAAATGTACCTGGACTGCGTAGAGGAGTGGGTCACCACAATATATATTAAAAACCCTGAACTTGTATGATTCGCAGCAATAAATGTATCTGGACTGCGTAGAGGAGTGGGTCACCACAATATATATTAAAAACCCTGAACTTGTATGATTCGCACCAATAAATGTATCAGGACTGCGTAGAGGAGTGGGTCACCACAATATATATTAAAAACCCTGAACTTGTATGATTCGCACCAATAAATGTATCAGGACTGCGTAGAGGAGTGGGTCACCACAATATATATTAAAAACCCTGAACTTGTATGATTCGCAGCAATAAATGTATCTGGACTGCGTAGAGGAGTGGGTCACCACAATATATATTAAAAACCCTGAACTTGTATGATTCGCACCAATAAATGTATCAGGACTGCGTAGAGGAGTGGGTCACCACAATATATATTAAAAACCCTGAACTTGTATGATTCGCAGCAATAAATGTATCTGGACTGCGTAGAGGAGTGGGTCACCACAATATATATTATTAATAAGAAAAGACTCAAGCTTTCAAGTGTAGTGTTTATAAAATATAAACAACAATACAGTAGTTTTAGTCAGAGGACGTCAATACCTCTTTTTTTAAATTATGACAGGGCATTTTACTTTTGGTTTAATTTCTTGAATTTGTTTAAATTTGGTTTTACTTTTTGAACATGGCAAACGACTGTTGATTGGTCACATAATGCAAAAAAAAAAGTTCCAAGATGGAATTGTCCTTGGGCCCTCACACCCACCCTTATGTTGTTGAAATAGGACATGCACACTTTAACAAACCAATCATTTCAGCGACAGGACCTACCAAACAACTTTGGCTGAAATGATTGGTTTGTTTGGGCCCCCACACCAAAAAAGCTATTCATCTCTCCCTGTACAGACTAAACGGGCTCTACTGAGGCAAGATGTCATCCTCATCCTCAACCTCTGATTCCTCTCCCCCTACAGTGTGTACTTCCTCCTCATCACACATTATCAATTCGTCCCCGCTGGACTCCACAACCACAGGTCCCTCTGTAGTATCTGGAGGGCAGTGCTGTACTTCATTGAGGAATTGATTATTCATTTTTATAAACATCATTTTTTCAACGTTGTGAGGAAGCAACCTCCTTCGCCGCTCACTGACCAGGTTCCCCGCTGCACTAAAAACTCTTTCCGAGTACACACTGGAGGGGGGACAACTCAGGTAAAATAGAGCCAGTTTGTACAGGGGCTTCCAAACTGCCTTTTTTTCCTGCCAGTAACAATATGGACTGTCTGACATGTCTACTTGGATGGTGTCAGCAAAGTAATCCTCCACCATTTTTTCAATGGTGACAGCATCCAATGCAGCGAGAGTAGACATGTCAGACAGTCCATATTGTTACTGGCAGGATAACCAGGACAAGCCACATTCTTCACCAGATTATATATACCATGAATGCCAGCCTAATGAGTCGGGGGAGGGGCCACACGGGGCTAGTCTGGTGCAAGTTCCATGTGACCTACAGCAGGCCACACAGAGGAGGGAGGAGACCAGGCACCAGACTAGCCCCGTGTGGCCCCTCCCCCGACTCATGCCCCCCCCCCCCCCTTCCACGAGTCTGGGGGTGCCGCAAGTTGGGGGAGGGCCAAATTTATTTATTTTTTAAATTGCTCCTGTCCCCCCCCCCCCCCAGCTGTGCCCCCCCCTCCCCCCCGAGAGCCGCTAGGCCCTAGGCAGGTGCCTAGGTTGCCTAGCGAGTAATCCGGCCCTGGTGACATGTCCTGTTTAAGCACATGCTCATAACGTTTATCACCATATAAAGTAAATGCTGTACGCCATAAGGTTTATACTTAATTAGATTGAGATTTATTTTTTGCCACATTTTTATTTTTCAAGAACACTATCTTTTCTGTTGTACTGTATTTTTGTGGACATTATGCTTATTTTTAGAACTCAATTTTTTTATTTAGTATGATCTTTAAGATACAAATCAATAAAATATAACTTTTTTTATATTTTTGTTGCAAAGGGAAAGAGCAACTTCAAATTGGGAAAAGAGGGAGAGGGAATTGTAATTTTTATATTTGGAATATAAGGATTCTTTCCGTTCTAAATAATCTTATTCACGTTTGAGGAAACGGTATGCAAGCACACTGAAATATATTTAAATTTATAAAGAAACTATCAACAAAATGTTCTTCAAAATTAAATGTAATTCTGCATTATACTTCACTAGGGGCGGGCTGGCCAGGGGGGCATATGCCCCCCGGGCCGCTCAATCTGGTACCTCCACTGGGCCGCCTGTCTGTATATGCGATGCAGTCCGCATATATGGAATGCTATCCAGTGCACAGGCGGCCGCATCACAAGTTACGTGGTTCGGCCATGTCACTCATTGATAAAATATTGTACTACAAGTTGTAGAACAATATTTTATTAATGAATGACACAACCGCATTGAGTGACGTGATGCGGCTGCCTGTGCACTGGATAGCATTCTGTATATGCGGACGGCACCGCATATACAGAATGGCAACAATATCGCTCCTGGACAGTGCTCTCAAACTGAGAAAGTTTGGGATCCACTGGCACAACAAGATATGGACCTGCATATTAGCCTGGGGGCCGGCTATGACTCTTCACAAGGCACTGGACGTTGTTAAGCTTTGTATAATTTACACCAGTTATATCTCAGCATATTACTGACACCAGAAATAGCTCACTATATGGTGTTGTCTAATAGGAGTGTGGGCATATTTGATAAGATCTGTTCATACAGAAGTGTAAGGGAAAGGTCAGCCATGAGTTGTAGAACATTTTGATATTTTAACCATGTAATTGTGGTTTTCTAAAGTGATCATCATTCTGTAAGTGTATACTATAAGGGAATGGAGAAAAACTGGTCCCCTATTAAGCCATAGGGATTCCAATTGCCATAGCGCTGCATGTGATGCTATGACAGCAAACTGGCTTTATACCTAGGCTAGGCCAATTAATGAGTGCAGAACATGCTGTAAGTGATGCTGGTGGGGCTGTTTGCTGGGTATGATAATGATGGTCATTTGTTGGGTAAGTGGATGGTGATCATCTATTAGAATCTATAAGAATAGCATTCATTGTTAGGTATGATGTGCTATGTTATGCTATCCAGTGCGTACGTATGTATGTGTCCTTTGAAAGAACACAGGTCAGAGTAAGCTAAAATATAGGGCTCCAGCCTGAATGCTTCCTGCGTTGGGTGTACTGGAATGTAACTTTTGCTCATTGATGCAAACTTTAATTTGGCCTTTTATTTAGACATGAAGAAATCCACATCTAGGTCACGATAACTCCCAACAGCTCCTCTTTTGGAAGAATACTATTTCTTTGGTTTCAGAATGCTCCTATCCATTCTCAGACATAGGGATCACTGTTCTCAAACCGGATCTATTGTATCACTATAAGAGAACACAGCTGGAAATCAGATCCTACCAAACATTTAAACCTAGGACCATTGTCATTTTAATAAGAAACAACATGAAGAAAATGTAGATTTATTTTATTTTACTTTATAAAGTACAATGAAAAAAAAAAACTTTCTAAAAAACAAGTCAAACAAAATATCAATAGGAAACTTAATAATAAATACTTATTTTCCTATACACCCTAAAGTTGAGAACACTATAGAATTATTATTGAAGGTAGGCAACAATGACTTTAGTGTACTTTATAACACATTATCTGCAATGCGTGAGTTACCAAAGATCATTAATGGAATTCTATGCAATAGGACCTACTTAAATGACTAGACAGTTAGGTAGCCTTCTGTACTATTTGTCCTGAGGGATAATTATCTCTTCTCATTTGTAGGTGTATTTTGCAATATATACTAAATAGAGAGGCTCATGACACTTGCATTATATCACTCATTCAAAAACATGGTTTCTAAGACAAAAACTAGAGGAGGAAGATCAGGGCGGACATTTATGAAACTGATGCACACATACCTGTGCAAAAAAGGTGAAGCCGCCCCTAGCAACCAATCAGATTATGTCCTTTCTCTAGTACAGTTTAGAAAATGAAAGGAAGAATGTATTTGGTTGCTATGGATTACACCACCTTTTTTTCCGCAAAGCTACACCAGAAAGACGTTTTATAAAACTATCCAAATGTCATCCTTTTTTAATAAAAATTTCTAGGGACTCATGGCTGTGCACAAGGGAATCGTAGCTCATAGGACGATCTACATGGACCTTGGTGAACTACATATTGTCATGTTTACTGCATGTGTTATTGATCCTGTTCAATAAATATTCACTTATAAAGCAACAAGAACAGATCATGAGAAGTGTATATATACACAATAATCAGGATTTAATCTGTGCAGTTGGTGAATCGTAAAAAATAACGGGAGATTTCCACTGAGAAATTCCTAAAACTTGTGACTGTCCCTGGAACTTAGGGACAGTGGACAACTATGCAGTGTAGCCTTTCCAGTGCAAAAGAACTGTAAATCCTCGTTTTTTGGCATGCATACCTATTCATGATACCTGTATAAAGCATACAGTATTTATTGTAAGGCACTTAAGAAAAATAATTATGTATTTAAAAAATGATTATAATACACCAAGGTATTTACCCCTGAAGCCTCATATTAAAATAAATAAATAAAATCCAAAATTGAGGATTAAGTAGGGTCCTCCAACAGTCCACGTCTGTTTCAGAGCTTTATCCAATTCAAATAGCAAATGGGATAGAAAGAATGCTTCAATATCATTAAACAGCCTGGGAGATCTCTGAAGGGAGGTGCAAGAGGCAGAAGTTGGGGGGGGGCCGTAGACGATACAATTTGCGTTATCACAGTCCTTCCCCATGCATTTTGCAAAAAAGTCGGTCAGGATCAAGGACAGTGGCCTACTCTTTCAGGAGTCCTAGAGAACTCCCTGAGATTTGCAAGAAGACATGTATATGAAGTTCATAGATGAATGTATAAGCTGCAATCACCTAAGTGTGTGGCAATGATAAATATCATAATATTCCATAATATTACGTACACGTCTATACAATATTAGTATGCCTTACTATATTGCTGGTTTACACGCTGTTAAATATTGCAGGCTTAATAATGTGAAGAACTGCATGGAACAATGGCCTAATAAAAACCCCCAAAAAAAGCAATTTAAATAAAAAATAATTTTAAAACATTGTGAGCATTGGAAAATTGCACGAAGTTTGGAACACAATCTGGTAAAATGATTGTGTATAACTGAATGGAAGCTAAGAGTTTTGGCATTATTGGATGCATTGATATAACATAGACAAGCTGGTGATCAAGAGTACAGTGCAGGGTCTATTTCTCAGGAAATGAAACCATGTTTATAAAAATGGAATCCCCACCCATTAAATCAAGCAATATAAATTAGGCACCCAGGACCTTTTTTTGCATATAAATATTAACAATCAACAGAGTCCATGTCCATCTGATAAATTGTTGGAAAAGTTCATCATGGCTGTGGAAAACACAAGTAAATTGTGGCATTATCCAATCTAATATAGATTGCTTATAGTTCCCATAATAGCAAGTCCAAATGGATTTATAGCACAGAAAGGTCATGGCAGGACTTTGATTTTAGCTTAAAAGCCATGTTTTTGTTTTTCTTGGCGACGATTTTCCCCCAAAACCTCCTGGCTTTCTTTGGGATACTTTCCCGCCTTTTCTGATAAGCCAACCTCTTTTCATTTGTCTCCTTGCTGTCCCTCCTTAAACGGACCTGGCGGACAATCCCCTCAAACAATTCCTTCACATTGTGCTGGACGGCTGCCGAAGTTTCGATGAATTTGCAGTCAAACACCACAGCGCACGCTCTGCCCTCTAGAAAGAGAAAATAAAATATAGGTCATTAAATGAGTGATGGAGAAAAAAATGTTCTGTCAGGATAGACTAAGATAGGTGTCTGAAGGAGAATTAAAGAACCATATACTAGGCCCAAAATCATTGTCAAGTGGTCAAGATTAATGTGTAGAGCAACAGGCAAATATCACAGGAAACAAATAAATGAGTTTAAAGAAAAATATGAGTTTAAAGAAAAATATGTTGATTATCACAGTGGCTTAGTGGTTAGCACTTCTGCCTCACAGCACTGGGTCATGAGTTTGATTCCTGGCCATCTGTGTGGAGTCTGTATTTCCTCCCACACTCCAAAAACATACTAGTAGTTTAATTGGCTGCTATTAAATTGACCTTAGCCTCTCTCAGTGTGTGTATATTAGGGAATTAAGACTGTAAGCCCCAATGGGGCAGGGACTGATGTGAGTGAGGTACAGCTCTGTGGAATTAGTGGCACTATATATATAAATAAATAGATGATGATGATGGTTATGGGTCCATGGGGAGCATATTAGCTACACTAGGGTTTATATTGGGCAACTTGAATGTATACTGCTTAACCCTTTGTGTGCACTGTAACTGTTCTCTTCAGTAATCACTGATTGAGGAAGTATCTTTTGTAAGTCCTGTTATGACTCATCTTTCATCAATATTTTTCTGTTATTTACATTATTCTCTTTATTATCCTCTTTTGTACTGACTGTTTTTCTCTACTGCAAATATAGAGGCATGACGCAGGTATCTAAAATAATATGATCAACTCATTCTGCACAGACAACTTGGGGGTAGATTTGTCAGATCTTCTGAAAACTGACAGTGGAGGTGTTGCCCATAGCAACCAATCAGATTCTAGCTATCAATTTCTAGACTGTGCTAGAAAAATGATAGCTAGAATCTGCTTGGTTGCTATGGGCAACACCTCCACTTTCCCTTTTAGAAGGTTTGATAATTCTACCCTTAATAGCTCATTGTATCTGTATTTGTTAACATGAAACGTGGCCTTCTCACCTGTGTCTGTATTCCCCAGTATTGTTTATTACTGTGTTTGTCGTCAATTGTAAAGCGCTATGGAATTTGATGGCGTTACATAAATAAATGCCACCCAGTTGGCAAATATTTTGCCAGCTGGGTGGCATCAAGAAGTAGCTGGGTGGGGTTCTTCGCAATAATTAAATGTTGAAATCCTGATCTTTTACTGATTTAACCTCGAGATCATCATTTTATATATTAATTCTTCTTTTCTTCTTAGAGGCCCAGTCGTGCTTGACAGCCTCGATGATTACATTATGATAAACCAGTGTAGGCTATTTGTGGTGGTATGTAATGACTGTTCTAAGGACATGTTCTCCTCATTACATCGTCACAAAAACAGGTTTTATGCCCAAGTGTAGCTGCTGGGTTTCCATTGTAAAGAAGGATTCTTGCCTCACCTAGGCTACGTACACTCTGGAGGTTTTTCAGCCAATCATCGGGCCAATCAGCTGACATGCGAACGTTCGTTCAGTCAGATATCGCATTAGTGTGTATACGACAATCGTTCCAAAGTGCCAATTGTCATTTCATTTCGCTGGTCGTACTGTTTAATAATCTAGTTCCAATCACCTTCCGATCATGTAGTGTGTATTCACAACCGATTCCATAATCAACTGCGACACCTTTCGGGGCGTGTGTAGGAAAACTTCTGATGTATTGGATAAGACCATACTTATGTATTGAACATGTTTAATGCTTGTGAGTTTATTTTAAGCAAATATATGTATTTATTGCAAGTGCACCAAAGAAACCCCACTTGTTTTAATCCAACATATTTATTTGTTAACAATATCTATAGAAATGAGTGAAAAGAATAGCATCTAATGACAAATTTAACAATTAACCTGGCTACTGCTTTCTGAAATTACTTTCTCATATGCTTGAAACAATTCCAATTTTTTTCAAGCTTCTTGTATTTTTTCTTAACATCATTGGTTTTTGCTGGTGATGTTCAGTCCTTTATTTAAATTTCTTCGTCCTATCACTTCAGGGACCCCATAAGTCGAATCAGTGTGTACGAACGCAAAATCTTTTAAGATGACAATACGGCTGTCAAAAGTAGCTGGCTGGATGGTTGGTCTTCCAAAAATCGTTTAAAACATGTCTAGTGTGTACGCATGAATTGCCCGACAGATCGGACCTTCAGTCGTAGGTGCAATCGTTGTAAATAACACATCGGTCGGAAAATTCTCCCGTGTGTACCTAGCATTAGCCTGAGGTACGGTCTACAAACAAAAATATTGCTTTTCCTGAACGCAGTTGGATGCATTTCCTGATTATCCACATAAACTGTGCCACATTGATATTGGAAGGAATCAGGTATTTCCTCTTGTCAATATCCACAAACAAGGGCAATCACATAGAAAATGAAATAGCATCACTGAAAGTTATGCTGATGTTTCTATATGAAATGTCACTGCAGCGTGACTTCCGGCCGCATCACAATGCCAGGCGGCAGAGGATTTTTGCCCGGGCGGAGCAACCGACAAATATAGTGTGGGGAGAACACTTTTGGTAATTGGGGGAGTCCAAGCTGTGTTTGTTCATTTTCAGCTTTAAGCAGCTGTCATCTTCATTGGTTGTATCATTTCGATCACAGTCAAAAATAGTGCCTCATATATATATATATATATATATATATATATATATATATATATACACTGTACCCTCTTTTTTCAGTCACCCATGCTTCCTCATATTATTAAATAATATGTATAATCTCATTGCATCTAAATATTGCTTGAGCACACAAACAGACTACCCCCACTGTGAGTAGACAATGGACCCTCTTAAATGCAGGTTATAGCTGAGCTGGATAAAATTCCTGAGGTAAGGAACAATTGTGTAGTCATTTATATCGATGTGTATCTTACCTAGCTCCATATAAGATCCTGCTGGTTCCTAGATTTGACTGACTAATTCTACATATCATTTTTTTTCCGTCCACCTTTGGCTTATAGTCTTTATTGCACGTTCATGTGTTACTTTTAAAATAATATTACATAGAGGAATTGTTTTTTTAAGTGTTGTAAAACTTATTTAACAACACAGGGTGCTATAGCTGATCTAAGTTACCATATTCTTTATTAAACCTTTTACATTTTTGTATTGTTTTTGTTGCGTAAAACCAGGATATTAACACGTTTCACTATAATTGAGCCACTAGTGACTCATCAGCAATCTGTAGGTATTTACAGGTCTGTGGCTTTGAACATATGAAGGACAAAAAAAGGAAAAAAATAAGAAAAACGACAGACAAAACAGAATCTGTGAAAGAGCTTTGTATTTTCTTGTATACACGTGTCTAGCTGACTAGCTGGAGGTAATCATATCATTAAGGAGGCTTACTTTACTGTAGAGAGTGATTACTGAAGGATGTGTTTTTTTCCAAATGTAAACACAACGCCCCATGCAGATAACAATGTCATAAGCTCTGTTGACATTGCACCACCTCCCAAGAGGCTGGGCCTGATTACACAGTACCTGGCAAGGTACATTGTAACTACCTGAAACCCTTGATACAGTGCGGTGTTTTTGAAAGCAGAAGAGGTGATGGACTTTGTACTTTGACTTTAGAATCAATTGTTAATATATCAAGAGAAAATCAAGTTGTAACATGCTATTATTATATGTTACAAACATAGTGTAACATTATTATTACCATTTATTTATTTATATAGCACCACTAATTCCGCAGCGCTGTATAGAGAACTCAATCACATCAGTCCCTACCCCATTGGGGCTTACAGTCTAAATTCCCTAATACACACACACACACACACACACACAGACTAGGGTAAATTTTTGTAAGCAGCCAATTAACCTACCTTTTTTTTAGTATGTTTTTTGGAGTGTGGGAGGAAACCGGAGCACCCGGAGGAAACCCACGCAAACACGGGGAGAACATACAAACTCCTCACAGATAAGGCCATGGTCGGGAATTGAACTCATGACCCTAGTGCTGTAAGGCAGAATTGCTAACCACTTAGCCACCGTGCTGCCCAGGCATTCTAGAAAATGTCAGGACATTTTTTTATTCAAAGTATAAAATCAGCATCTTCTGTGCAAAACAGAGCTGTTTCATGAAAATTGGTATCCACTATATTATTTCCTGACACATTTAAGAGATGCAACATACCTGTTTTGTACCTGTCTGCCATTTTTGGACAAAATAATAAAAATGTTTTTTATAATCATCAAATAACTGATCGTTTGGCACTATAGGGCAGATCTGACAGAGTTGCGCAAACTAGATCAGACATTGATCTCTTACAGCAGGGTGGCACAGTATTTAGCATTGCTGCCTCCCAGCACTAAGGTCATGGGTTCGACCAAAGGCCCTATCTGTGTGAACCTTATATGTTCTCCCCTTGTTTGTGTGGGTTTCCTCCAGTTACTCCAGTTTACTCAACAGTCCAAAAACATACTGGCAGGTTAATTGGCGTCTGACAAAATGGACCCTATTATGTGTGTGCGCAAATGTGTCTGGCAAGAAATTTAGAGCACAAATTCCAATGGGACAGAATGATTTCATATTGTCTATGCAGCACTCTGTAATATGATTGGTGCTATAGCACTAACTTATACTAATATAAGGTCAGAAGTAGTCTTTGTCTAAAGTATCTGACATCTGCTGGCTCCAAATCAGATGTATGGGCACATGGGCAAACTGAGGGGGGGTTTTCTAGTGCCTGGAAACTCCCATCCATGCCTGGGGCACTGTATAATTGAGGTGGCTGGACCCTGCTCCCGCTTCACACAGCTCAGCTTGAAAGGGAGAGCTGCGTGCACCTAACAGCAGCATTGACCATGTATATTATGGAGATGGAAGAGTTGGAGAACAGCCAAGCACTGTCTAAAATTATAGCCACGCCCCCATGCATGCTGGTCACACCCACTGGTGGCGTGGTGTGGAAACCCCCCTCTACAAATCCTGCGTTTGCCCCTGGGGCACACTTAGACTTTGAGTCAAGGTTTCACTTGAGGATTGGACAGTCTAAATCTAGACTAGTACACTGTTGTGTATCTGTCATGTTTGATGAGTGCTGTCATCCTCCAATCAGGAGCCACCTGTCAAGAGTCATTGCATCAGATGTCTCTTGGAAACAGGAAAAGTAGAGTAGGCTTTTATCACTTTCTAAGTAGCGTAATCTTGTGCGCGTTGTCAAAAAGTTCAAATCACAAAAAAAAGCATATCTATCAGTCTAAAAAGGTGCACATATGTTAGTGCAGCTCTAGGCTGCTGCTGTCTTATTAGTCTTCTATGCAGTTGACTCTAATAAAATATGCGCCAATATAAAGAAAAATTGAGAATGAGCTTTGTCCTGGGCAATAAGGGTAAACAAAAAAACAAAATGTGACATGGATAAATCTGTAAATCCTTGCTACTATAAAATGAGGATTTTCACAAACAAAAGTACCTGCAGCCCGATATAGCGTGAAGACTGCAAAGCAAGAGATAATTGTAGTAAGAAATGAACTCTGTCAACTTCCGGGATAGTGATGATTTTTATTTATTATTTTATATTTTGTTTATTTTGAAAGTGGACCTCACCAAGACTGTAATTCTACAGCATATGCATTGTTTCTTAGCAGTTATCCTTGGTATACTGCTGATATAGAAAGCCCTTTTCATTGGGCTTGAAATCTATCCAGCGATTCCTTGGCTTCGCCAATTATTACAGGCGCTTGATCCTGGGCTACTCCACCATCGTAGCACCCATTGTGGCCCTTACACGGAAGGGTTCCAACACTAAATCCTGGCCATCAACCGCTGTGGAGGCCTTTGACTTCCTTAAAAATGCCTTTGCTTCTGCACCTATTCTCAGGCAACCCGACTCCTCCTCCCCATTCTTTCTAGAGGTTGATGCTTCTAACGTGGGCATTGGAGTGGTGCTCTCTCAAAAATCTCCGCAAGGTCAATTCCACCCTTGTGCCTTCTATTCAAGGAAGTTCCTTCCAGCAGAGTAGAATTATGCCATAGGGGATAAAGAGTTGCTGGCAATCAAAGGTTCAGAATACACTGTAAATTAGTGGAAATGCTTGTTATTGAATGTTATTGAGGTTAATAATAGCCTAGGAGTGAAAATAAGCCCAAAAACTTGATTTTTAAACTTTTTTTTTTTTTTTCAAAAAAAATCCGAACCCGAGACCTTAAATCCGAACCGAGACCTTTCGTCAAGTGTTTTGCGAGACAAATCCGAACCTCAAAAATAACGGAAATCCGGATCCAAAACACAAAACACGAGACCTCAAAAGTCGCCGGTGCACATCCCTAATTGAAACCACTGCTTTATTTTTTTCCAGTGGATGGCAGAGGTTCAAACAATTTGTCCTATATTGCAGACACCTAGGAGGTTAACAACTCACACATTTTTCTTCATACTACAATGCAGTCATGTTAAGAAGGATTGTGGAGTGGACAATCTCTAAGGGTGAGAAACAGTGGATTGACATTGAGGGTGCAATTCTGCCCCGGTTTACCCCATGGTTTAGCAAATTACCTTCCATCAATCATCCCACTATTGGCCCTACTATTTCAAGATGGGCTCACTCACATTTCCTCGCCTATATCCCCTTGGCCCACTGTATGGCTCAAAAAAAGCTTTTCTCTGGAATCATGTTCTCTATCTCACAGAGTGGTGTCTGTTAAACAAGCACATTGCATTCCAACTTTATGCATTTGGTGGGGTTTTTTTTTTTCTTTTAAAGCTGCTTAATAAAAGGTTTTCATACACTACAAAGTGTCCCCCTTCTATTGATTTTACAGACTTTCGAGGTCCGTATAGATTTATGAAATTTTAAAGGGAATAGTCAGACTTGTGTAAAGTATGTTTACTAAGCTGCGGTTTGACGCCATTTTTTTAAAAAAACAGCAATTCTATAAAGACAATACAATGCCCATCAGGTTTTGACTAAGAAAATTACTGCTGAGAATTGGCAGTTTGATGGAGCTGGCGATTAGTAAATATACCCTTAGTGTGTGGGAGACAATCTGGATGACATTTTGCTGGACTGACCAAGGACATTGACATAAGAAAGTAGTTACAAGGAAAACAAAAAGGGATATCTATACGCAGAGCAAATCACTTTGTATGAGTAATTATAAAGAAAATAACTAGTAAAGTGCGCACTGCAGAATGTGAAGATTCAGGAGAAACTTTGGTCACAAAAAAAGAAGTTTTTTTTTACTTAGTCCTACTAAGTTCTAATTTATCTTTAGCAACTACTAAACATTACTAAAAAGGTTGAACAAACCTTTTAAGAGGTGATTGCCACCTTTTCAGTGTCTGCATCCTGAGAGCAAGGAGGAAAAACAATTTCAAGTTCATGAAAACCTAGTAATTTGCAAAATGTAACATTTTGGCTGGGAAGCAAGTAATGCAAATATTCTGCACTGAAAACATGTACTTACTGTGGGGACGGGTCCTTGGGTCTCTTCCTCATAGGAGAGGGGCTCCTTGATAGTGAACGTCTGCGCCTTCTCCCAACTTCTCCATTCTTCACTCCTGTGCGCTTTGGCCGCTCATCCTCTGAAGAGGATGATGATCCAGAATCTAGAAATTAATTGCAGAGCAACACAATATTGATTTCAATGAAGGGATCATTTCTAAGAATTTTACAATCTTTTGTAAAAATGAGTATACACCCAAAAGCACTGTAAAACGAAATACCAGCATTCCCCTACAACTAGTAGAGATAATTTCTTTCATACTATAGAGCGCGGAGGGCGCACTGCTATCTTTGGTATGTGGACTGGTCCAAGAGTTGGGTACATAATTTGCATAAGCACAAATACATGTGTGCAACATAGCAGAGAAGGCAGAGCCAGCCTGGGAAATGCGCTAGCCAAATCTGTTGCAGAGCTAACATGGCTCGCTGCTAGACCTCCCCAAATGGCGTTAAATAACGCCTAGACCAGATCTGAAAGAAGATTTTGAATTCAACGCAGACTGCAAGTTCTGTGGGACCTATTGAGTCAAGGTTATTCTTCTTTATCAGGATTTGGCTCAGAATGCTTTGTTGTTGAGGTCATGATTCTATGAGCAAACGTTCAATTGGAGAGTGTGGTCCAGACCACGTTTAAGGCTAGAAAGTCTATTTCATAGACATGGAAAAAAGAGGATTTATGTACTTACGTTAAATCCGTTTCTCTGATTCCGTCTGGGGGACACTGCTTTACCATGGGTTGTGGAGGGGAGTTGGGAGTTGGCACCTAACTAGTTAACTTTAGTGCTGCTGATAGACCCCTCCCCTCTACAATCCCCCTGCCTCTTCCTGTACAATCCAGTTAGTTTTAAAAAGCCCCAGGAGAAAAAAGGGCAGTCAAACAAGAGCACACAGAAGAATAACAGAAGGGAGGGATCGCAGTGTCCCCCAGACGGAATCAGAGAAACGGATTTAACGTAAGTACATAAATCCTCTTTTCTCTTTCATCCAGTCTGGGGGACACTGCTTTACCATGGAGACGTTCTAAAGCAGCCCCTAAAGGGTGGGACTACTCTGAAAATCCCGCTCGTAGAGCGAAATTTGCATCTGCTGATGCAAAGACATTAAATTGATAAAATTTAGTAAACGTATGGACAGAGGACCAAGTGGCTGCCCTGCAAAGCTGGTCCGCAGAAACACCATTCCTTGCTGCCCACGACGCCCCAACCGATCTGGTGGAATGGGCTGTGATTCTCTCCGGCACAGGACGGCTAGCCTTTATATAAGCTTGTCTGATGGTAGACGTAATCCATCTTGCAATGGACTGTTTTGAGGCTGGCCAGCCTCTCTTATTAGCGTCATAAAGGACAAATAGAGTCTGTACGTCTAATCTGGGAAGTTCTCTTAACATAAATGCGGAGAGCCCTAACCACATCTAACTTTTCCATCGATTGCTGATCCGTATGGGAAGAAGATGAGAAAACCGGAACTACAATTTCCTGGTTGAGATGAAAAGCCGACACTACTTTTAATACGAAAGAAGGGAGAGTTCTTAACACCGCTCTGTCCTCGTGGAAAACCAAATATGGTTCCCTACAGGACAGAGCTCCTAATTCGGAAACTCTACGAGCCGAAGCGATAGCCAAAAGAAAGAGGACCTTCCAGGTCAACCACTTTAGGTCTGCCTTACTCAAAGGTTCAAAGGGGGGGCCCTTGAGCATCTCTAGGACCATGTTGAGATCCCATGGAGCAGTAGGAGGGACATAGGGAGGTTGGATATGTAAAACTCCCTGGAAAAAAGTCCTAATGTCTGGCAATTCGGTTAATTTCTTATGAAAAAATACAGAAAGTGCCGAAACCTGGACCTTTAGGGAACCTAACCTAAGACCTGCTTCCAGGCCATTTTGAAGGAAGGCTAATAGACGGGAAAGTCGAAAAGAGGACGAGTCTTTAATGTATTAAAACAACGCTTCCTTAGCTGATTAAAGCTACATCTTTTGCAAGAATTCATGCTATTGTTTTGTGTAATAGCAACTGTTCACAGTTTCCTAGTACCAGAATAACTGGTTTCTGGTTTCTATAGCACAGCAGGGGTTAATATATTTTGTCAAAACGTGAATTTATGTGTGAATCAATAACTTTCTGGCAATCCTGCCAGTTGGAATATCAATTGTAGCAGACTTCTTGCTTAAAACAGACAACTGGGGAGAGCTGTATATTAGCTGAGGCTATGAGTGCTGCATTGATATTGATCACTCGCTGAAATCCACAGCCAGAACAAAGTAATATAGGATTTCTATATAGGAATACTATTTGGATTCCTGTAGTAAAGGGACTTCACTGTATATAAATATTCTGCAAATTATTATTATTATTATTATTAGTGAAAGTGTTTCTCTGCTATTGAGGAATTTTCAGCATCTGGTAAACCCATATCAGTTGACATATGAGCTGTACAGGCAACAATATGCATCTCAGCCTCTGCAACCGCAAGGAACAGCCCTGCAGTGCCTAATGCTAAATTCAGCTTTGAGTGTATTGTTGATACTTTCAGTTCCCCCCCCCCCCCCCCTATATTTCTGTATACCACTTTAGCTAGTCTTAAGAGGTAATTACAGGAGTTGGGGAAATAGCTTACCTCAAGGGTCCCATGTAACATAATATGAGTATTAAAAATAATGTTTCTGGTTATGACTTTTTGCATTCTCTGTATGCTGGTAATAAATCCATAACATAATCCACCAATAGGTCTGCTCCCAGGATAGTCTTGGCCTTAATACGTAGGTAGATGCCCCACTATAAAATTCAGATTAATGAGATTTCCATATCAACCCCACTTGATATGGGCACATAAGTCACCAACTAGCAAGTTCAAGTAGAAATGTAGCATACTTGGGCTTATATTATTAACAGGTAACATTGATTCAATCTCTTTATATTTTTCTGTGAGTTCTTTTGCGAATCTATATTCCCCATTGGAGGTATCTTGCAGTGTCTTGTATAGTAAAGCAGAGCCGACCTACACTTGAATTCATCAGCAGGCGTATTTTCAGATCCATTCCTTGTTGAATTTGTAAGTACGCAGAGTCGATTTACGTGTGTGTTTAAACAAACGCACGTTGTGCTCAATATGTGTGCCTTAATGAATGTGCTTAAATATTGTTGGGAATATATATATACATATATATATATATATATATATATATATATATATATATATATGTCTTCCCCATCTATGGTTAATGCATGCCTTGCTCCAGCAAGAACATTACACCCGTGTTGCGGTTGTGTGTCATTTTACTGGTGTGTCTGAGTGGCTGTTATCGGTAAATCAAGGAAGACTTCCAGTTATGCACCTTCTTAAGACCATCAATAACACAGTAAAACATCTGAGCTCTTCTAACTAATTCCCTGCAAGTTTCTGTCTGATTAATGACCTTTAATCATAAACCTCTGAGCTCTTGTCAATATTAAGTTAGATAAACATCTGTTATATCTGAAATCCTATCTTTTTAAACTGTAAAGTAAATGTACATGGACTGCTTCAATCAATCATCACCAAATGCACCATGGAAATTATGTATTAATGTTTATCTGAATTTTAATTGTAGTTTGTATTTTCTATTGTTAAATCTACCACTAATATACTATATATTCCGTGTGTATCCCCTTATACAACTATCTTTAATTATGTGCAGGATTGTTACAGAAGTTTAAACGGGACAAATGCTATAGTTGATTGTACCATTGAATAATTTACTTAGCCATGTTAGTCTTGAACAAAATATGAAAAACAAATTGTCTAGTCATCAATTTGAGACACTATATTATAGATGTCTGTGACATTGGCAGCTGTTCTGTCACTGTCATTAATCATAAATTCCTGAATAGAAGCAAGATACTGAAAAGATAACACAGAATCAGGCCTTGCTTTAAAATTTATTTAAGGAAAACAAATTATTAATAAGAACTATTATTTGTTCTACACATAAATGTAATCTATTTTTACCCCATAATTCACTCTCAGTGGAGAACAACCCTAATAAATCTCTCTGACTATTTAATTTTGGAAAGAATGATTAGTTTTCCGGACCACCATTTAAAGCCGGAACACGTGGTGTAGCTAAAAGCCCCAGAGGCGTTCCACCGTCAGATACAAAGGCAAATTTTTCTTTCCCCTTTTTTGCATACCCAGCCTACCTTTGTCAATATGCCCCAATTATTCCTCTGCTTATAACATTTGTCCTCATCCTTCCTCCGCTTGTCACGTCTGCCCCTATTATTCCTCCCCCTCTAACATCTGTCCCATCCTTCCAAACTTTGACACATATGCCCCAATCATTCCTCCCCTTGTAACATCGGCCCCCATCCTTCCTCCCCTTGTCACATATACCTCCATCCTTCTTGCCCTTATCACATATGAAACACACCCTTCTGATCCTTTTCACATATGATCACCACCCTTACTCCTCTTGTTATATATGCCGCTGATCTCCCTCCTCTTGTTATGCATGACAAACCTACAGTTCAATTTCAACCTGTCACTTAGACTATACATACATTTTACATATGACTGTCAGCCTGTCTCCCATTGCCATATATGCTCTCCCACCTCCCCCACCATTTTCCCCTTCTCATTGCTTTATGTAATCTCACTCCGCAAAATGAAATCTTACTTTTGCACTGTTTGGCAAAACGAGGTACACTTTACTCCTTATTGATTCTCATTCCACCCAACTCCTCCCATTGGCCAGTGTAAACTTCTGCTCATTCACAAATGCCACCATCTTGCTCCACAAAGTCATGTGCTTCAGTGGAAATCTAAGTGCATGTGCACAAATTAAGGTGTACAGCATTATTATTATTCTTATTATTATTATTATTATCGTAGATTTGCAAGGCGCCACAGTGCTCCGCGGCGTCGTACAGCAGGGAAAACGGGACATACATAAAACAGGGACAAGGTAGACAAAATAAACGCAGACATGAAAACAAAGGGTATGAAGGACCTTGCTCATTAGAGAGCTTACATTCTAAGTGGAAGAGTGCACAGCTGAAACAAGAGGAGTAAATGTGTTTCAGTGTGGTGATTGGGATAGTTGTGAGGGTGCATTAGTGTGAATAGTGTTATCGGGGATAAGGTCAACTCTAAAATAGAGATGGGTTTTTAAAGAGCATCTAAAGACTTGATGGCTGTGGTAAAGTCTGATTGAGTGTGGTAGGGAATTCCATAAGTGGGGAGCAGCAGAGGAGAAGTCTTGTAGGTGGGAGTGAGAGGTGGTTACCAAAGACGAGACAAGGCGCAGGTCAGTGGTAGAACTAAAAGGGCAGGAGGCAGAGTATGTTGATATGAGATTTGAGATGTATGCAGGAATAGTGTTGTTGATGGCTTTGTAGGTGCGGGTGTGTTACTTGAATTTGATTCTGGAGGACACAGGGAGCCAGTGTAGGGATTTGCAAAGCAGTACAGCAGATGTGGAGCAGTGAGAGAGGAAGATCAGTCTTGTAGCAGCTTTGTGCTTTGCTTGTGCCTTTTTGTGCATTGTAAATTATCTCTACTGTGTGCAAGTCAAAGATGAGCTTTTGTAATGTGTTCTCTTACACAAAATGATATGTATACTAAGTAATGCATTCACATTTCAAACATCAAAAGAACTCCTGATTAATTAATAATGTTCACCAAATAAGTGCCAAACCTAGCTTGAAAATTAACAATAGTTTCAAAAGCTGTCAATGTTAAAAGCAATTCTTTAAGTCTGGTGATAAGCAGCCAAACTGAAAGACTGTAAAATCCATATGGCTTTTCCCAGTGTCAATATTGCAATTTATACTCTTAGCACGTAGTAAAGCAAATTCTCAATGCTGCATTATCCTTCTTGTAAATACAATATATTACTACATTATACAAATTCACATAATCTGTATTTATATTGCAGTAAAATCCAAAGTAACTGATTTTGTTCATTTGATTTAAAATCGATCATTGATAGAATTGTTGGGGAAGTCTGAATCTCTCATACTATTATATAACAACTGCGCACAGAAAAAAAATATATGAATCAATTAATGTTACCTGTCAATAATATAATCATTTATGATTAGAAATGTAAATTGTATAAAAAAAAACAAAATTTATATAATTTTTTTCCCATTGAAAAACATTAGGGTTAGGCTATCCTTAGTGCCTACTGTACATAAAATACATTTTTACAGTTGCACCTGATTGCAGACACATGTTATAGCATGCATACAATACTGAATCAGGACTAGCCCATTATCTGGTGCAAGAGATACGGCAGAAAAACAAGAAACTTTCACACTTAGTGCTTCATTCCGACGTGGCTGCATTCATTTGAGTTTGGGACGCCCATATTGTGCATCTTGTATGTGCACCCACCTTCCCCGCAATTAATATACACTTGAAGAGATCTCCTTGTTATAGCTTCTTAATAAAGAAGCATCTTTTGTCTTTATGATGAATTCCAATCCAGGATCCTCTTTAGAAGTTTAGGTGAGCACCCCTGTTCCCTACATACTTGGAATAAAGAGAGACCAGATGTCTCGTCACTTTCATGATTATCTAAAGGCATAAATGATGCTAAACTGAACTGTATTTTAGGTGAATGATTGAAAGAAACGGTATTACAGTGACAAGAACTAGGATTTTGAGTTTACAGTTTTGCACAATGCTGTAAAGCGCTAGACTGCCCATTAGATATCTTCCTTCCTTCTAACATTCCCACCCATGGGATAAACATGTCCCCAGGCAGGACAGAACCCTAAAACACTGTCCCACTGAAATTTGGACTTTTGGGATGTCGGGAGGCAGGGGGGGGCTGGACCGGGGGGCAGGGGGGCAGCGGGCACACGGGCCGCTCAGTCTAACGGCTGTTCGGGCCGGCCGCCTCCCCTCGTCTTCCGCCGTGGATGCAATAATTTTTTTATATTACCGGCGGCTGCATCGCGTGTCATGTGATGCGGCCGCCTGTGCGCCCTCCCAGCCTGCGCCTGTCGGGAGGTATGGTTTTAGCTGCGATCCGTTGCATTTAACATAAGGTATGTACCAGCTACAATAATTGTCAGCTCTGGTGATATCAGTATCTCCAATTTAATATGTGTCTTGACAATTAATGGCTGATCTTCAGTGCAGTTTTAGTATTTAGTATAATCTCTATATATAAAGTGGCACAGAGCTTGCAGACAGGGTTACATTTTCACTAGGCTCCTCTTTTAGCACATATATACACAGTTGTTCCACATGGGTGTAATTGATTTGCTGTTGTGTTGTGATTTATTTGTAATGCTGGGGTGGAGGATAAAAACCTGTTTGGATTTATGTCTGGGGCCACCAATGCCAGTTAGGGGCTGGCTAGTAGTGAGGAAAGCACTGTTTAGCCAGGCGACTTTTTAAATAAACAGCACGTTTGATTCAGCAGTGCAGTGTTTGCCGTACTTTATCACAATATATATTTTTACTTTACAGCATACTTACCTACTTTCTTCAGCTCCCTTCCGGGAGCCAGCCAGTGGAGGGGGGCGTGAAGGGGCGGGGTGGCCGAAATCGCGTCATTTCGGCCCCGCCCCCTGTGACGTCATGACGCAAATTGCGTCATTTGACAGCGGGGGCGGGGCCAAACGCCGCGATTCACCGGGAATCGCGGCGTTTGGGATCTAATTCTGCCCACTTCACTAGGAAGTGGGGCACTTCCTAGTGAAGTGGGCAGAATTCGGGAGATTGCCACACTCGCCCGGGAGTCCGGGAGACTCTCACAAAATGCGGGAGTCTCCCGGACATTCCGGGAGAGTTGGCAAGTATGCTTTACAGTGTCTCTGATAAGCAGTATCTTGTTCTGTTAATATGTTCTATATTGTCAGTAAGACAGTGACAGTTGTACAATTGGCAATAGCTGACAGGATTTTATCCACAAAATGGCAGTTGTCTGTTGTTTGAAGTGTCACAGGCTCTCACTGCAACTTAAGTTGGATTCTCTCTGAGGCAACTTATAGAGAACAATGATAAAAAATCTGTCTCCTGTTTTTTTCTTTGTACAGACATCTTATTTATATACCCGTGTCTCTCCTGTCTTGTCACAGTTGTCTCTCCTGTCACTGTTAGCTTCAGACCTCTTCTCAGTCTGATCTCTCATGCACTCTCTCTCTTTTTCTCTTTTTATCAATGTCATTTCTAATCTCCACTGTCCTTAGTCCACTGTCACTCTCCTTTGCATCATATCTGTCTCTCCTTTTGTGTCCCTTTTGATAAGACCTTTTTCTCTCACGTCTGTCCCATCATCAATCCACTCCTTCTCTCAGTTTAATTGACATTCCACAGCTCCACTGCATTCTGGGGCATGTAGATCCAAAGCCCAAGATGGCTGCTCTGCTCCATTTAGAAGTGTTACCTTGCATAGTGGGGTATCACCAGGCGCGGGCTGGGAGGTATCAGCCCGGGGGGCGCACAGGCGGCCGCATCACATGACACGAGATGCGGCCGCGTCATAATGATGCGGCCGCATCGCGTGTCATGTGATGCGGCCGCCTGTGCGCTGACGCCCTGCCCCCCGGTCCAGCCCGCCCCTGGGTATCACACACACATTATGTGTGACGGATGCAGCTAACTGCACCACAAGTGAAATGCTATTTTATAGTGTGTAAAAACAATTTTACCCTTTTAAAATAAGAACTGAAGGCTGTATCTAAGCTCGAGGGATATTAAAAGCTAAGGCTGTATTGGACTGTATTGGTATTTTGGGGGTTAATTTCTGCGTCTGCTCATAACGTCCGTATGAGTCATGGGGAGGACTTATGGAGTTTATATCAGGAATGGGCGGAGAAGAATCATTCCCTTTTGCAGCTGGACGTTGCCCACCCTCCCTCCCTGAGTAACGGTGAAGATGGTCAATTGCAGTATGATCCCGTACCGGTATAGTTTGGTGGTGGTGGTTGTCTGGGAGTAGCAGTGGCTAGAAAACACAGTACAGTCGACGGCCAGTGGTAAGGGCACATGATGGTATCGGGCACACTTAACCCACCTGTTTTCAAATGGAATAGGCTATTAGTCTCGGTCCAAGTACTTCCCGACCGGGTTGGCTTGTGGTTGCTTCCGTTAGCCTAGAAAGGGGGAGGGTTCTGTAGTGCCCGGGGAGGTGACCCCGGTGAGGTAGATATGTGTCGCCTTGGGGTGTGTGGTTGTCCCCCATTTGTGGATGCCCCTTGGAAGGCTTGGTGCATCCTGGTTGCCTGGCGGATGTCGACTTGGACTGCTCTCTTTCTCCACCACCATACCTTACAATAATTCCCTTGTTACTTTCCCACATTTAAGTTGTCCGTGTTTTTATTTATGGTTATGGTTAAAACGGTAAGAGTATAAGGTAAGGAAAGGTTATCAGCCGTTAGTCATTTTAACACTATTTGTCTGAATCTTGTTATTAGATAAGACTATGTAAATATGCTACACTTTGGGACTCAACCATACTTGTTATTTACATAAAACAATTTAACTACTAAAAACTTTTAGGCTAATTGCAGTTTTACTTTACTTTTTTCGGAAATCAAGCATTTGGAAAACCTATTGGAGAACTCCTGCATTTGCCCCAGGCAGCATTATCAGTTGCAAAAAATAAAGCAGTCATTGGCGACTGGTGTGTCTGTGCAGCTACCAGTGGTGCATGAAGAGGAGAGACATTGCGAGCTGGAGACATGAACAGTCACTACAAAAATATTATAACAGTCAACTGCTGGCAGTCTTAACTGTCCTTCACCAATTATCTTAACTGAACTTCCTTTTCTGGGTGTAGAGAAGGCTTTTGTGCTGCAAGGGCACTGTTGAAGTTATCTGCCAGCTAGGAATAGCTGTTTGTATATCTGTGTTTTTCTTTAGTATGATGCTCACTGCTGGAAATAGAGCTATATAACAGTTGTTCCCCATGTGCGGTGGCAGCTGCTGCCACCTAGGAGGTAGGGAAGATCACCAAAGGAGGAACAGAGATGACAACAGCAATAACAATTGAACTCACTGGGTCCGTTAGCTGAACTGAGATGGTATTCAGTAGATTCTTCTCCTGTGATAACACGATTGTTTGTGAATGTCATTTCAATCTGTAAATGAAGTATAGGTAGTAACTTGCTGGGAAGATTTGATATAGCATAAATGCATTCATGTCAATCATAATCCACCACCTGGTGTTATCGGCAGGGTGTGTATGTAATAGTGCCTTATGGGAATCCAGCTCTGTGTTTTAGGTCTTCAAACATATTATGAAAAAGTACCAAATGAAGAATTATTATATTAGTTCCTTGACATTCTAATTATCTCAGAGGCATGCAATGTTCTGTGACAATGATAAAAAAATGAACTTTCGATCAAGTAATAAAATTACCAGCACATTAAATCATTGCAAATGTTCTAATTTGTATTAAATTAAATCATTTTTCATCCATTTGCAGACATTTTCCAAACTATATATATATATATTTGTATTTGTATTAAACTAAATAATTTTTCATCCACTTGCAGACAGTTTCTAAACTATATATATATATATATATATATATATATATATATATATATATTTATTTCCATAACCTTTACTGGGTGGGAACACACATTGGGATCATACAATAAGAGGAATTGAACAAATATGTAAATTCCACCTATTCCTTTACAAAATGCAGGCAATTTCAGATGTACCAGACTTTCACTAGGATCAACATGTCACTGCATTACTCTATAAATAGGTGTTGTGATGTCACAAAGCTTGGGTACAAGAGTAAGTGCTTGGCATAGAAAAGTCAGCTATCAGCTACTTCTTCGTACAATATTTGACATTGTATAATGAAAGGTAAGTTTCTTTTATATCTGAAAAAATGCTATCCAGTACAGTGACTTAACCTTTAGAATTATTTGAAAATGATATTGAAATGAGCTTCGCTTATGCATTTAAGAAGTTTATGAAGATATAGGTTAATGACTTTATCCTCAAGAGAAACAGCATTCAGCTTAATTAATTCCATTAAACATTGTGATGTTTTTCATGGAACTATTTTTTTGTGTGTACCAATATATTATTATTATTATTGTTGTTGTTATTATTGTTATTATTTTAATTATTATTAATAGTAAGATGAAGACAATCAAGTAAAATGCCAAAATATTAAATGTATTTAAATCCCAATCATCCAGATCTATCTCCATTAGATAAATATTAGATACATTATCACAAGATAGCGGAAAGCTTATAATAGAACAATATAAACAACATTTTCTTAACATAAGCTTGAGTTTACTGGATGATCTCTAACTCGTTACTAGTATGAAAGTTGCAAAAACTAAGACCTGTCACGGGCACTAGGAGTCTTTACCCAGGGATCACCAGATGGTAGGCTTACCAGAGCAATGTAGATGGTAATAGGGTACTCTGGTAGCAGGGTGATCACGGAACAGGAAATGGCAGATGATGAGATGCTCAGGAAAGTCTGTGACTAGCAGCACTGGTAATATGGAGGTGATAATACACGAGGAACTGTATGGACAAGGGCACGTGAAGGTAGTCAGTGGTCTGCGATAGCAAGTTGTACCACTGCTATAGTGAGGAGGAATGTCCAACAGAAACGAGGAGGTGATGAGAGTCAGCGGTCTGCGGATAGCAAGTTGTACCGCTGTCTATGTGAAGGAATGGAATCCAAGAGGAGGTATCCGGGGAGTCAGTGGTCTGCGATAGCAAGTTGTACCACTGCTATGTGAGAGGATACTGGAACAGGTGATACAGGAAACAGGGATCAGTGGTCTGCGACCAGCAAGTTGTACCACTGAATATATATGTGAGGAGGTGCACGGGGAGAGACTGCAACACAGGATATACACGGGCACCTTAAACACGATCCATAGTAATATGCACAATATATATAAATGACTGAACAGGTCTACAAATATAGAAAGTCTCTTGAAGTAATCCAGCACAAGATAACACAGTCAATGATGGCAACAGACTCAGCGGATAGCAGACTCCAGAGGAGAACCAACACAGTCCAGCAAGATATGCAATACACCAGCACAGTCAATGAGAAGTATGCATACCGTGGTTCAGAAGCAGGCAGTCAGATAGGAGTGCAGCGATACCTGAGCGGCAGGAGGCCGGCAGGATGAGAAGTCCCTGGATGGATGAGGCAAGGGTCTAGTAGGTGCAGCGCACAGGTAGGTAGACCAACAGGGACACGAATCACCAGGAACCAGTAGAACGTGGAACTGGACTCATGGAGGTCCCAGGAGAATGGAGATGATCTAGCAGAGGAGTAGCAGATGAGATACGAATCCAATGCTGACAGGAGGGTAGAGACCAGCGGGACACGGGAAGACGTGGAGAGCGGATCAGCAGCAGATGGACGATAGCGCTGACAGCAGCAGCAGGACTCTGCGGGCACACGGAGGTAACCAGTAGCAACCAATAAGTACCAATAGCGATGGAACACGGGAGAGCAGAGTAGACCAGGAGCTGTTGAACACGGAGAGTAGCGGATGACTTCTTCTGTTGTACCTATCCTATTGTATCTCAGACTTACCAACCGGATTTTTGAAGGAAGGCTGCCTCCTTCCGTGGAAGAGGTGTATTAGTGGGATTGGACTTGTTATTATCTATACAATACTGCTTTGAGCGCCACTGTTTATTGCCTCATATTATTCTATAAGAATACATATATCCAAAATCTATTAAAAAGGCTTATGTTCAGTCACCGATCTTCAAATTGGAGCCACAGCATGGATCTGTACAGTGATCTCTTCCCAGATACATATTTTTGCTGGAGCAGAGAGCTGCCAGATGCTAGTCTGTAGCCTCTACACCACCAGCTGTACCAGCATTTCAATCTCTTTAGAGTAGAAATTTGGCTGCCTCCGCTTAGAGCCTGACATGGAGGCACCAGAGCCTTGACTTGGGCCCAGTTGCTGCCATGATTCTAAACCAGGAAAAAAGGCTGTATTTTACTAAAAGCCATTTCATGGCCTATACACTGCCCAACATTTGTACTAATCAATAGATTAGAGTGGAGGGCAAACTGAAGGAGCTGATTGATTGTATCACAAATCACAGAAAGATGAATTTCTCTTCATGTAGCACCTCTGAACTTTACTGAGCCAGAAAGCCACAAAATGGCTGGGTTGAATATTTACCTCTCCAGCTGTTATAAAGGGTTTGCAGGTGTTTTCTCCTGCGATTGCCTGTGTGTGAATGGCTAGGCATTGTTGCACCCCTGACTGCCTGGGCACGGCTGATTAGAGATGTTGATTAACAGTTGAAAGTCAGTTAATTTAGATATGGTATAGAAGGGAACTGTGACTGATGTGCCTACGCCCACATGTGGCCTAAGAGCCAATCAGTGAGGAGATTGTTTAAAATTCTCATTCACTTGCAAACATAAGGACACCAAGCTTCTCTCGTGCCCAGCTGCGGGTACTGATCTGAACAAGGGACCGTTGCTTGAGTAATGAGGTAAATAATGCTCCCTATAGGCCTGCAAAGCTGTGTCTATAGCGACAGTTTGGCTGCAGACACAGCATAGTGCAGCTTCAGCATTGGAGGAGCGACCTCTCCAAATTAAAGGAACTTAGTGACTTAGTACCATATTCATCAAGGAACGTATTGCGTATTTAAATACTTGTTCAACAAAGACATTTCTTCAGATTCACTCCATATGCCCGATGTACAAGCATTTAGGATTTCATTAAAGACTGACATCTGCTTCCAAGTAAAGAGAGGACGAGGTCTCTGTGGTGGTTGCCTGCATGCTATCATGTTGCTGCACCCTACTTTTTCTAAAACAGCATTAACATTTTTAGGTGCTACAACAGTGTAATTTAAAGTTTACACGAGAGAGAAAAATTATCACAATATGAGGTTATATGATTAATTTATGCATTTGATTACTTTCTGTCTGTTTGAATACATTTATGAAACTTTTTTTGCCTCATGTTCAAAAATTGTCTATTTTGTCTCCAAACAATTGATTCTACATTCTACAGAGGATTCCACTTTTTTCTTTATTTAACAACATTATAAAGAAGATGCCTGTATACTTCATCTAGTTCTTTTGCTTTGTTTGTTTTTTTATATTTACTTACTATTTATAGACATAATATATGGGTTTAATAGGTAATAAAAATATCTATTTTACTTTCTACTGACTTCTTACCTCCTAATTACACATTAAGACCAGGTAGAGTCTGCTCAATACACATTATTTTCTCAGTATACATTTCAGAGGCCAGTTAGCACATAAACGATGTACAGTATGATCTCTCTCTGACAGCATTATAGACTAATGACCTGTCATTTCCATCTTAAAAGAAAACAATTTGTCTCATCTTGCAGATCTTGAGAAAGAGCATGTTACATTGACATTGATTCGAAGCATTCAGTAGTACCAGTAACTGTCAGCAAGTAACGTCTATTACAAAGAACATTTAAACTGATATATTTGTTAGATTTGTTTTATGTTCAATTTTATATTTTGTATCCAATGCTTTGGAAACATGGAATTTGTCTTGTAGTTATTATGTATTATTTTAGAAAGTACTATTATCAAAGAAAAAAGGTATATATTTCTATCAAGTTCTCAAACACTATTATACAAAGTTATTTTGTACATCTAAAAATGCTTTGGGGGATACACAATAAACTTGGACCACCAGTGCTCTACCCCTTGAAGATTTATTTTATCCTGCAACACCAAATGCCTTTTTTACATTTGGGTAAAGAATGCGGCACATTGCTGCAGGTAGCCTAAACACAACTAATGAACATCCTTATAAGACATGTCCTTCCTATTAGAATGAGCACAATCTTGCCATCTGGCTAGTATTACTCCTCTTGCAAAGTACTTTTTATTCAAAAACTAGATGCTGCAGGTAGAATAGATCATGTAGTTTATTTGTCTTATGCTTAACAATGGTAAGCAGAATACATGAGATAATTAGAATATGAGAGAATTGGTAGTTAATTAGTGGACTCTTCTCCTGGCCCCCACCAACCTCAATACCAGGGAGTCTATTTACTAAATTGCGGATTTGAAAAAGTTTAGATGTTGCCTATAGCAACCAATCAAATATTAGCAATAATTTTATAGAATTTACTAAATAAATGTCAGCTAGAATCTGATTGGTTGCTATAGGCAACATCTCCACTTTTTCAAACCCGCAGTTTAGTAAATATGCCCCCAGTTCTTTGATCTCCATAAGTACTGAGGACGAGTGGGACTTGTCCTTGGCACTTTAAGTGGGGGACGAGTCCCACTTGTCCTTAGAACTGAATGGATTAAAATTCTATTACGAGTACCAATAGTTTCTAGTTGACCCTGCCCACCAGCATTATTGTGCAAAGTTCATAGTAAGAAGTGATGTGCAGGATTTTTAAATGGTCTATAAAGATATTTATTCCATGTAATGATTTTCTTATTGAACAGTGTGTTTTGAGAAGTGGTATAAGAGTTTGTATAGCTTTGAATCTCATTTTACAAACCATATTGGTATGAAAGGTGTTAAGTCTATATCCAGAAATTTCGAACAAAATGTTTTCAGCATTACTATCCTAGAAGATAATTTGCAGTATTTGTTGTTGTTTCTTACTCTCATTCCACATGTTGAATCGATTTGATTAAAACATTTTCTAAAACATGGACATGTAACCTTTTTATATAGGTAGAGAAAAATGTGTTAAAAAAAGAGTAAGGTGTTTTCTGATTGAATGCAAATTAATTCATTGGGAATGTTTTTGAACTGCAAGAGACATCCATTTTTAATGAATATTTGAAGGAACTAATGCTTCTTAGCTGTACTTTCTCATGTATTTGACCTTTTCTGTTATGGGAATTTGCTCTATACGGAATTGAAAAGGGTAAATGCCAGTAAACAGCATATTGTATTGCTAATGCCGATTACTCTATTTTTTTTACTGCTGAATTACATATACATTTAAAAATTACACATGTTCATGTAGCACCAAACATTGTACTATACATCACCATGTATCCCCAAGTGTCAATGTAGTCATTGAAGAACTTCATATAAGTTTATACATTAGCCATATTGCTGTATGTTAAAAGACTACGCTCCCATGTAAAATTATTGTATTGCAAGATATCACACATTATATATATATATATATATATATATATATATATATATATATATATTATGTGACAAAGAGGCATATTTGTCACACTTCCCCTATAAGACAATAGGTAAAAACCCAGCTAGACTGCAGCAGCAGGCTGCAGGCGGGGTTAAATTTTCTCTGGGATCCTCTCACAGGTGTTCCACATGGGTGTAATTGGTTTGTAGTGCTTGTGTGGAGAATAAAAACACTGTTGATGTTTGTGGGCGGGACCACCGATGCCAAGTAGTGGACGGCTAGTAGTGAGGGAACTACAGTGTAACCAGACGTAAGGTTGTGGGAGTAATGTGACGATTTACTGGATTTGTCTGCAGTAACTAATGCTGAATCTGTTTAAGCCATCCTGACAACTGGTAATAAACAGTGAAATGGTTTAGCCAAGCTGTGTGAGACTCCCGTGAATGTTGTGCTTTATCACATGTGGTGTCATCGTGGGATATGTGGGACAGCTAAAACTCAAGCATCCACCCAGCCTCCAGAAGCAAAGGTGGTGAGTGGAGTCTGTTAAACACCACTATAATCAAATAAACTGTTGTAATGCTTTGTTTCAAATATTGTTGTTGTGGAGAGACAAACCTGTGTACTGAGAATTGATTAGCAGCTGTTTTGGTTGCAAAAGAAAGCAAAAGTTAAAACACTGCTGGTCATTGAAGTGCCACACTTGGTAAAGTTTCGAACTGTGAGTTGGGTGCGGTTCCAAAAAAAACAAAACATTTTTTTTGTTTGTTTGCTCTTTACCAGTGAAGGTTTCTAAAGCACATGTCAGCTTTGGGGTTAAAAAAAAGGCTTAAATAAAAAACAAAACAAAAAACTAATTTATTTTCTGGTAATTGTAGTGCCACAGCTTTTGGGTCACCAGGTTGTGAATTGGGTGTAGTCCTCACAGTTTTGTTATTTGCTTGTGAATGTTGAGAGAAGCTAGGTTTCATTTCCCAGCACAAACTCCTGTGGGAATGGAAGACATTTTAAGAACCGTAGTGAATGTGGCAGCAGCGCAGGAGGAAAATACCTGTCTTCTCCGTGAGGAGATCGCTCAGGGAAGACGGGACAGGGAGGCTCCAGCTACCCTCATGATACAGAAATTAACTTCTGATGATGACGTGGAGGCATATCTAATAGTCTTTGAGTGTACCACCACCCGAGCCAAGTGGCCACCTGGCACTTGGTCCGAACACCTGGCTCCCTATCTTTCAGGAGAAGCACAGCGCACCTATATAGACCTAGATGAGGGCCAGGCTGGCAATTATCAGAGGCTGAAAACCGCCATCTTGGTGAGTGTTAGTCACCCGAGCGGGGAAGGCCCAACGATAACATGACTGGAGACTCTTCAAAGATTTACTGGTTTGGGCTCCACTTGCTAAAATTGGTAGAACACTAAAGAAGTGGTTGCAGCCAGAAAAGAACACTGCGGGCAGAATGATCGAACTTCTGGCCATTGACCATTGTATCCGTGGTATTGACCGGGGGCTCCAAAGTTGGGCACTGCAGGCAGACCCTCAGTCATATGTGGAATTGGCTGCTGTAGTGGAGAGATGCAGCGCCTTGCAGTGTATGCCCAAACATCCGTTGCCCTCTTCAAAGTTTGTGCCTCTGTCAAAATCTGGCATATGGAACAGTGGACCTGATGTTGGTGAGGAGAGATTGCCTGATAAAAAGGCAGCCAAACCTACATTAAGTCCAATCTGCTTTAAGTGCAAAGAGCCTGGACATTTGAGAGCTCAGTGTCCAATGTTAGTAGAACCTATGGATTGTTTACTAGCGCACACACAACCAACCTATCCGAGCTGCTGTACAACGAGTCCGGTTACCGGGAAGTCCTGCTTGTTTTGTGTGACTGTGTTTGCTCTGGTAGATTCAGGTAGTGAACTGTCCTTGGTTTTAAGCTCCATATTACCAGAGAAACTGACTCATAAACTACACAAAGTGAAGGTGCTATGTGTCCATGGGATGGCCGATGAATATAACAGGACTCTTTTGCCAGTTACTGTGAATGGACAGACAGTAACCTTGGTAGCGACAGTTGCCCCAAAACTGCCATACCCTTTAATCCTGGGCAAAGACTTTCCGCTGTTCAAGCAGATCCTCGAGGAGCGAATCCAGTTGGACCCGTCGGCAATTGAAGCACCGGACAAAAGTCCAGCCTTGATGGAGGTGCTTGAGGGAACAGAAAATGGAGAGTGCCATGATCTACTACGAAACCTGAACCAGACAGTTTGGGAAAATACACCGCCTAAGAGGTTGGAGACAAAGGAGAGCAGCACAAGTGCTAATGCAGAACCGGTTCGTGGCATTGTTTGTTGGCAAGACTTTGGGTGAAGTGGCCACAAATCCCAATTAGGACTCAGACTGGTCAGGAATGTCTAACTTGTTTCCCCTAAGAGACTTTGGCCTAAACCAATTTGGAGATGTTGCCTTTGTTATGACTCGCTGGGCTCTCTGTCAGAGTAATTAGATAGATAGATAGGTAGATATTTAGTTAGAGATAGGTAGACAGATAGTTAGGGATAGGTAGGAGGTAGTTTGGTAGGTATTAGATAGCCACTTGGGTGTTTAGATAGGTAGTTAGTTTAGTTCTTAGATAGATTAGGTAGATTAATTTAGGTAGATCAGATAGGCAGATAGATTAGCTAGATAAATTAGATAGGTCTTAGATAGGATCAGTTAGGTCTGTTCTCTGTCAGAATCTGCCCTCATTCAGACTGTCATTTCTATGTAATGCCTCACCTGGCCAGCCTGTTTCTCTGAGCTCACTCACCTGGCTCCTCATTATCACCTACAGCCCATAGGTTCTGCTCTCCTTAAATAGCTGGATAATCCTCTGCAGGATTGCCGGTAATATGTTTACCATAGTGTTCTGCTCCCTTGTGTTTTCCTTGTTTCCTGTTCCTGTTGTTTCCTGCCGGCTTATTGGATACCCCTGTGTACCGACTTGGCTCTGATTTGACTCTTCTCCTGTGTGGATTTCCTGTGTACAAGACCTGATTCGGTTCCTGACTATTCTCTATTGGATTCTCGATTTACGGACCCAGATTTCAACAATCTCCCTTTGGCTCTGGACTCAACCTTGCCACACGTAACTTTTGACTGTTTATAAGAATACACATTATATATATTGTTATGTGCGTATTGTCGCTAACCAATAACCTCGAGTTGTGTTTCCAACGCACAAAGATTTATTCGCAAATAGTAGAATAATATGCTCAAGCGAAGTAATAATAAATACAGCCGTTACTTATCGCAGGTGCTCTGGATCCAGTGCAGTCATTCAATCCTGAAGTCTGGGGACAAGGGGCCCGATTCATCAAAGTTCGCAAACGCATACGCATCTGCCTTGCATACTTTGAGTGACGTAAACCGAAATAAGCACCTCAAACAGCAAAAACACACCCCCATGTGGTCTAAGTGACGGAAATAAGCAGCGCAAACGTTAGAAAACACACCCACCTGCGGATCTTTAAACATGCTACACGCATAAGCGACGGCTCTCAACTGATTGACGACAAGCCAAGCAATGCAAACCTCACGCCCACTGTGGGAGGGACCCAACAGTTTGTTTACACACAACACAACATAAATGCCTGGGGCTTATTTTTACGACATAGCTCTCTACTCATTAATCACTGACAAATAACAATGATGTGCAACACTCTGGACGGTTGTTTTTCCTTTGCTACCAATTAACCTAATACACACTTGTCAAAAACACATTGCTCACGATCTGTGTTTAGGATTTCTTCGATTTCAAGTCGCCGTATAGTATGCAAAATGCATGCACATGGCTACATTAAAAACACATGAATAACGAATGTATTAAAATGTATGTGGTGTGAATACATCTTTGCCTTTTCAGCAAAATGAATGAATGTTGACCACAGGTCCTCTACTGCTGGTGACGTGTGGTTTAGTGTTTGTTTATGCTCACGATTGCAGTTTGTGGTCTACAGTTGTGTGATCATGATTGTCTTTCACTAGGGGTTTTGACTGGGAGCTGCTATAATCTCATCCTCAAGCCAGTGACCTCCCCTCACTAGTCGCTTTCCCGTGCTTGTAATGTACCTTTTGAACTCTGAACAAATACTTAGAAAATTACTGAAACTGTTTTTCCCTCAGGTCAGCAGTCCAATAAAAACATGTCCAACAAGTTCAATTCCGCAGCCCACAATGTAGAGGAAAATTCTGTTGGCGTCTTAAAACATTGACTTTTAACCACTTTGGCGCTGGAAGACTTCACAGAGATGCAACAACTAATAAAACAATTGTTAAAACAAGGTTATAGGATGTATGAAAAATAGATTCTGGTGAAAAAAAAAAAAATATTAATCTAAATTTTAATCATTAAATTAAATTTTGACTATGCAAAATTCCTCATTTACATTCCCTAGAGATTCAATGTGAAGGGCCACCAGAGTCTTGAGTGAGGAAGCTCCTCGATGATCTCCGGCCTCTTCTCAAGAAAGTGTGAGCAAAAAATAAGCGAAGATTTAAGTACCGTCTTAACCGGAGGTTAACTGAATCTCCTCATTATTATTTTAGACTACATGGAAGAGCGCCAGATAGCATGGTGGTGCGGCAAGGCAAAAAGTTTAAACAGTGTGAAGTACGGAAAAAATGGATATATACTTGTGCATGGTAACAATATGGTGGAAAATATGCATACTGTATGAGCAGAGCCATGCCTATCACAAACAGCCCTGTATCCAGCATGATTTCCCCATGCCCACCACAGCTCCACCATGTCTACAAAATACAAACCTTAATCCAGAATAACAAACTCAGTCCAATGTCCACCACACCCAGTTATGTACACAGAATACTGGCCTCGTGGCTCCCAAAGTTCCATGCTCACCACGTTAGACTCAGAATTAAAGCCTCATGGACAGCACAGCTATACGCCCCACCCAGCCTCCAACTTTTCCCCCTCCTCTTTCAGTGGTGGTTTGGGGTCCCCCCCGCTACCAGGGACAAGAATATCCTACTAGTGTGGAAAGTCTATGGAGCAGAAGCCGCCACGTTTTCATCCAATTCATTCACAGGTCTAATGAAAACAAACATTATTTCAGCCAATAAACAGCTGTACACACATCGTTTATTGTTCACATAGTGCTGACTTATCCTTACACTGGGGGAAACAGTGTGTTGGGTACCTTGGATGAGTATTTTCCTCACATGTAAATGGATATATGTATATAGCAAAACTAATAGACTGACAGAAAGAGTGAGGGATAAGAGGGTAGAGAGTAGAGATGGGCGGGTCCGGTTCTCCGAGAACCGAACCCACCCGAACTTTGGGTATCCGAGTACCGAGCTGAGCAGCTCGGTACTCTCCCGCCCATTCCGAATCCAAATCGAGGCCGAACGTCATTGTGACGTCGTCGGATCTCGGGACTCGGTTCTCGCGATACTTCAACTTTATAAATACACGCCTCCACAGCAATCCATCGCCATTTGACAGAGGGAGAGAGCAGGGTGTAGTCATAGGCTAATTAGAGCAGGGACAGAGAATACCATATTGTTCTTGCAATTGCTCTAACCAAAATCGCTAGTGCAGAGAGGAGGATAGAGGTTTATTATTTTTTCTTCATATTTGGCACTCCCCAGCGCTTTTGGGGTGTCCCCCATAATTGTGCATTAATATTTCTGGCTGTCAAAAGTCATATCTGTCAGCAGTATCTACTAAATAATTTGTAGCACACCTCAGTGTTTTTGGGGTGTCCTCCCTAATTGTGCATTAATATTTCTGGCTGTCAAAAGTCATATCTGTCAGCAGTATCTACTCAATAATTTTTAGCACTCCTCAGTGTTTTTGGGGTGTCCTCCCTAATTGTGCATTAATATTTCTGGCTGTCAAAAGTCATATCTGTCAGCAGTATCTACTCAATAATTTTTAGCACTCCTCAGTGTTTTTGGGGTGTCCTCCCTAATTGTGCATTAATATTTCTGGCTGTCAAAAGTCATATCTGTCAGCAGTATCTACTAAATAATTTGTAGCACACCTCAGTGTTTTTGGGGTGTCCTCCCTAATTGTGCATTAATATTTCTGGCTGTCAAAAGTCATATCTGTCAGCAGTATCTACTCAATAATTTTTAGCACTCCTCAGTGTTTTTGGGGTGTCCTCCCTAATTGTGCATTAATATTTCTGGCTGTCAAAAGTCATATCTGTCAGCAGTATCTACTCAATAATTTTTAGCACTCCTCAGTGTTTTTGGGGTGTCCTCCCTAATTGTGCATTAATATTTCTGGCTGTCAAAAGTCATATCTGTCAGCAGTATCTACTCAATAATTTTTAGCACTCCTCAGTGTTTTTGGGGTGTCCTCCCTAATTGTGCATTAATATTTCTGGCTGTCAAAAGTCATAACTGTCAGCAGAATCTACTAAATAATTTTTAGCACTCCCCAGTGGTTTGCGCTCAGAATGGATTCAAAGCAGTCCACATATGATCTAAATGAGCAACCAGGTTCTGTCACCAGTCCTGATGTTAGTGTTCCCAGTACGTCATCTGGCCAAGGCGATGTCAAACAACAGAGTGTTTTCAAATTAGTGCAAAAAACAAAAACCAAAAAAAAATTTACTGTATTGAAGCGAAAAAGAAGTGTAACTGAGCAAAAGTTAAGTGACGATAAAAAAAAAATTGCAAGCATGCCATTCTACACACGCAGTGGCAAAGAGAGAATGAGGCCTTCACCTTTGGGTATTAGTGGCAGATCCCAAAAAGTTACCCAGCCTACAATTGGTGCACAACTACTGTTACGCGTCAAAGCCGAGCTGCAAGATAACAGTGAGGCATTACAGGAGAATATTTGCTCTGATTCACAAATGACAACAATCCCTGTGGAGAGTCCATCCAACAGTGGGATGTCTAATCGTGAGCATTCTGCTGATGTGTGCCTTAATAGCCCGAGTGTAGCCGGTGATACCCAAATTGAGGATGCCACTTTGGAATTAGAAGAGGATGAGGGGGAGATTTATGTAGGCGACGAGGGCGCTAATGATGATGTTGATGATTATGATGCAGACAGATACCAAATTGCCTTTCTCAATTTCTATTTATATTCTAGATTATATAACGGCTGAATAGTTTTCTATTTTACTCCTAGTGGAGAGAGGATCTGATGCAGACAGATACCAAACTGCCTTTGTCCATGTCAATTAATATTGTACAGTCTATAACGGCTGGATTTTTTGGTATTTTATACAAGTGGAGGGGGGCCTAGAGAGACAGAAACCAAACTGGCTTTCTCCATGTCAATTAATATTGTACAGTCTATAATGGCTGAATTTTTTGTTTTTTTAAAAAAGTGGAGGGGGACCTATAGAGACAGAAAGCAAACTGTCTTTTTCCATTTCTTTACATATTTAACTATGAGTGTAGGGTGTAATATACATCCAAAGACGATGGCTGCATTGCCAATATGCATAGATGGAGAGGAAGACAATCTGTTTTGTGTGTAGAATAAATGAAGGCCTACCAACGAAGAATTAAACTGTTTTTTGGATGATTTATTACCTCAACAATTAGATTACTTATCTCTAAAACAGTTGGAGCACTAAATTGGGTTATTTTAGGCACAAAAACATGTATTTTCCAACAAAATAGCAAAACAAAACCAAACAAAACCAAAACCAAAACCAAAACACGCAATGGCGGTTTTGCAAAACCAAAACCAAAACCAAAACACGACGGTAATCCAGATCCAAAACCGAATCCAAAACCAAAACACGGGGGTCAGTGACCATCTCTAGTAGAGAGACAGATTTGAGATCCCTTATTCCCCAGCGGTGAGCTGTAGACCTGGTGGAATGGCAAAATAATAATATACCCTTTTGTATTCATTCCTATCTAGTTCAGGCAAAGCTGTGTTAAAGTTATGTTGCTGACAACAAGGACATAGCTTTGCATATATTTCAACAATTCTTCAGACTCTGAGCTTTCATATTACATGCGTGTCAAAAAAGAGATTTTCAACTGGTTTTTGATACAAATAACCCTTACTAAAAGAACACTATCATGCTTGCTTTAAAACAGTTTTTGGAAAGTCACCCTGCTGTTCAGAAATTGGCAGGATGAACTTTTAACCCCTGAACAGCTCACAACAGCCATCTGCTGATTGTGAGTCAGCAATTCACTGCACTCCAAGATGTTTGTAATGCTTTTAAAAGCACAGCATTCGGAGTGAGGACATTTACCATCCGGTTAGCGAATTCACAGGAAGAATATCTTATGCAGACAAGTCATTGTCCACTAAGACTTAGTAAACTCGTTGCAAGTTAACTATAAGATGTGCTTATGATTATAATGTAAACATAGTGAGACACACTTCTTTCAAACCACCAAACTGTAGTATCAGAGGGTCAAAAAAGCTACACTGACCTTTGGGATAACCCCCTGCCTCCCAGCCCTAATTATATTTGGAAATGACTGGCAGAGAACCCTACCACATACAATAATAGACAAGGAATCCAAAGCTCTGAAACTAGGAAGGGAGCTGTTAGACTTTAATGAGCAGAACCAGACTAAGAAAGTAGATATAAACAAGTCTGTTGAAAAGGTGGTTGAGTCCACTAAGGAATCCAGTCTCTCATACCTCTAACTCTGTTAATCTAGATGCTAAGGTCAAGCAGAAGACTGCATCAGAATCCAAGGTAGAATTTCAAAGGTGAAATAGGTCCAGATGATAGGGCACAAACCCCTGAACTCTCTGTGACCCTATATATACACCAACTTCAGTTCAGGGGAAAGTCGTTTCCAAGAAAGAAGCTGACAGGAGGTAAGTAAAGAAACGGAGAGGCAAGGGGAGGAAAGGGACAGTGCTATAAAGAAGGGGGAGTAAAACAACGGGGGAGAGAGATTGAGAATAAATAAAAAAGTAGAGAGAAACAATAAATAAAAAAGTAGAGAGAAACAATAAATAAAAAAGGGGAGAGAAACACAGAATAAAAAGGGAGAGAAGCACAGAGTTAAAATTAAAAGGGGAGAGAAACAGAATAAATAAAAAAGGCGAGAGAAGCACAGAATTAAAAAAAAAGGGGAGAGGCACATTTAATAGTGGGGACTATTAATTTAAGATGGGGTGGTTTGGGGGCTATTGAATATGGGGGTGAGTTTAGGGAGAATGAGGTCTATTTATTAAATGTGACTATGAATTTATTAATGGCAGTGATGGTTGCGGGAAATAGGTATTGCTAGGCTGTTTGCAGGAAGGGAAATAGGTTTATTTATTAAATGTGAATACTATTATTTTAATGTTGGGGCTGGAGGAAGGCCTAATTATTAATCGTGGGTGCTATTGATTTAACGCTGCGTCTGGCTGTAATTTTCTAAATGTAGCCATTTTTTTCCCCAAATAGGTCCTTCAACATTCCAGGATCCAGACAAAGCCGCAACTAAAGAAACCAGCAGCTACAGGTGGTGAAAGTGAGAAGAACAGGTAGGAGAGAGCAGCAGAGTGTGTGAAATGTTGTGATTCTAGTAGGGACAATGGGAATTTTTGGTGAGTGTCGTGCCCAATGTAAGCATGCATGCCAAGAACCAGGACATACGCCAGTGAACACAGCCCGGTCCGGTCTGTCTTCGAATGTAAAGGACACTTAGTACAGCTAAGATTTCAAGGAGTGAACAGGGTGGGTAAGGGCCATGACTGATTTACAGTAACGGTGTGCCAAACACAAGCGCACGCAGCCACCTCTCCGAATCAAGCTCTAGGAATGGCAAAGTTACTTGTTTTTCTGCTGTATCTCTTGCTCCAACTACAGGGATAGTCTAAGACCAGAGTACTAGTGATGACAGTCTTGTATGCATGCTATAACATGTGTTTGCAGACAGAAGCAAATGTAAAAATGTATTTTATGTTTAGTAGACATTAACAACATCTTAATAAATGTATTTTATAGTCGGGGAAATTGTTTGTTTTTTTAACTGTTTTATCATTATTGTCTTTATTAACTGGTGTTATTAATTAAATTATTTTTTTTCTGTGCGTTCTTTTGCAAATTTATAAACCACATAGGCTTTGGACATATCATGCAGTGTAGTAGAGAACAGCAAACCTGGACCCGAATTCAACAGTATCTTGAGATCTGTGCATTGATGAATTTCGGAGTGCACAGAGGCTATTTACGTGCATTTTAAAACAAACTCACATTGCTATGGGGGAAGGGAAATAGAAAATGTTGCTACCGGGGGGGCGGGGGACGTGGGGAGGGGGAGGGGGTATGCTGCTACAGAGGAGGGGGAATCATGTGTTATTCTAGGGGTGGGGATTGCGTTACTGTGGGTTGGGGTGTTTGCAGGGGCCCACCTAGACATTTGTGGGCCCCATAACAAAAATTTGATAAGGCCACCATGTACTGCCCAAGAAAGAAAAGCTCACATATACATGGGACTATGACCAACAAGCTGTGGGCCCCAGAAGCAATGAGTGTGCCGCTTCATCGGGGGGTGGAGGGGGAATCCACTTTAGAACTGGAGAGGACTAGGGCATCCCCAGGGCCCTGGGTAGTTTTGCCCTTGTATGTGTTGCAGGGTGAGGGGAAATTTATTACTAAAGAGATCATTTGCAAATGCAAACATGTAATTCCAGCTTCTATATCATTTATAAATTAATTAAACAGAATTGGTCCCAAGACAGATCCCGCAGGTAAAATAGTAAGAACATTAGTCCAGTTAGAATATAAATCACTGTTATATTTTCTTTGGATATGGTGTTTTAGATAACCTTCATTGTACAATAAACACCTGTGAGGCTCAGTTTCAAACACTTTTGAAAACTCAAAATATACTACACCCCCTATCATTTCACAATACAATCTCGACTCACTTCCTCATACAATACAAGGAGATATGTTTAATAAGATCATTCTTTCAGAAACCCATGCTGGGTGTTGCTGATATTATTTTCTAGAACATATTCTTGAATACAGTGTCTTAACTCCTCAAGGATCTTTCCTACTATAGATGTTAACATTTTGGGTTTACAATTATTACCTTTTTGAATATGTGTACCACATTTGTTTTTTGCCAATCCATTAATACCTGTCAGTAATCATCCCTAGAAAAACTGAGCTAAGCTCTCTGACAACTCATGGATGTAAGTCACATTAAAGTTGTCTGTTTTGGACCACAAGACTTCTGTCAGGAGCAGTGGCAAGTTTGACATGGTGTCAGTAGCACTTACTTAAAAAATAATGGTATAAATTAAAATAACCTGTCCTCTCACTGCCAACAAAATCATACATTTTGGAGATATATTACAGAAAAATATACTTCTCTTCCTGATCAATGTAGATTATTTAATGTAAACCCTCTCCTCCACTTAAAGGCAAACAAAGTAACCATGTTATTGTATTCTAGTGACATTACAATTAAATAGTGCTTGTAAATATGCCAAATAAAAGTGCTTGCAAATATGCATAAGCCTAGTTCTTTAGCTCTACATTCAAAAATAGTTGTAATATTTAAAGTGTACCTGTCAACAGGTTCTCTAGCTTTACTTATTTTTTTTGTTACCACATGCTGTAGTTTATGAAAAAACATAGGTTCGCTTGTACCACTGTTCACCTGGAGTGAGAATCTTATTGGAATAGTCATTATGTGCTATGCTCAATCCCAGGCAGTCTTCCTCCAGCCCACACAGCGGTAAAGCCCTGGATCAAGCACTTTAATCTAACAGCCCAACTGGCAGCCATCATTAGGCTTGCTCACTCTATGCCTCACAGCTCTACTACTGTACAGGCTGGAGAAAGTTTGCCTCAGAGATAGCTGCAGCATAACCCTTTTGACAGCCAGAAATATTAATGCACAATTATGGGGGACACCCCAAAAGCACTGAGGAGTGCTAAAAATTATTTAGTAGATACTGCTGACAGAAATGACTTTTGACAGCCAGAAATATTAATGCACAATTAGGGAGGACACCCCAAAAGCACTGAGGAGTGCTAAAAATTATTTAGTAGATACTGCTGACAGAAATGGCTTAGATCCTTGGGTGAAGCTGGACCACTAGTCATGAACACGGGCCAGGGCCTAAGCCGTTCCTTGCCACTACGTGTCGTAAATGGCATATTGCCAACTTTACGTTTCTCCTCAGATGATTTTAAGTTTCTCTTTTTGTTATTTTTTGAGAACTTGGGCTTTTTGGATTTTACATGCCCTGTACTAGGAGATTGGGCATCGGGCTTGGAAGACGACGTTGATGGCATTTCATCGTCTATGTCATGACTAGTGGCAGCAGCTTCAGCATTAGGAGGAAGTAGGTCTTCATCTTTCCCTACTTTATCCTCCAAATTTTGGTTTTCCATTATATGTAGCACAAGAGAGCGTACCCCTAAGCCACACACACTCGGCAAAGCCTTTAAAAATTATATGCGGCACAGGAGAGTAGCACTGGACTTATACTGCTGAATCAGGGAACTTTGTAATAGCAGTACCACTGGACTTATACTGCTGAATCAGTGAACTTTGTAATAGCAGTACCACTGGACTTATACTGCTGAATCAGTGAACTTTGTAATAGGTCTTATTTCTGCATGAATTAAGGTTTTTGCAGTGTCTTGTGTAAGATATGTGCGTATTCCGGAAATGTTTTTTAGATGTATGTAACATGATTTAGATATAGAGTCGATGTGGGGAACAAAGAATAGTTGTGAGTCAAGGATTATACCTAGGCAGCGACCTTGCGGGGTGGGATTTATGGTCATGTTATCAACAGAAATAGAAATGTCAGGCAGGAAGCTTCTGTTTTTGGGTGGGAATATTATTAATTCAGTTTTTGAAAGATTGAGTTTGAGTTGGTGAGAAGAGATCCAAGATGAAATGGTAGAAAGACAGTCAGTAATGCGAGACAACACAGATGGCGAGAGATCAGGAGAGGATAGATAGATTTGTGTATCATCCGCATAGAGATGATACTGAAATCCAAAGGAGCTTATTCGTTTTCCCAAGAGAAGTGGTGTAGATAGAGAATAGCAGAGGACCTAGGAATGAGCCTTGTGGTCTCCAACTGATAAAGGAAGCGGAGCAGAGGTGGATCCAGAGAAATGAACACTGAAAGAGCGATTAGATAGGTAGGATGAGAACCAGGATAGGACCTAAGGTTTGTAGTGTTTGTATGAGGAGAGAGTGGTCAACAGTGTCAAATGCAGCAGAGAGATCCAGGAGAATTAGAAGAGCATATATACAAACCTTTGTTATATTACAATATTCAAAATCAATATTATAGTGAAAATCACTGAAGTAAATATGTTAATTAAAGGGATATTGCATGACTGAGGTAATACAACCAGAAATAACAAGACAACTTACGATAGATTCTGGATCTTGCACACCGGATGTTTTAGAGCATTACATAAGAACCGAACTCCATCATCTCTTAGATTATTGTCGTTAAGTCTGCAGAGAGTACATGAGATGGAAATCAATGGGGATTATACTACACAAATAACAGAGCATACATGTATGAATAGTTTTGTGGAACTATAAATCAAGACATGATCTAAATAAATTGTTTAAGAGTAGCTTATAGATTACAGTTTCTTCATTTTTAGCATTAAAACCCATGTTATGGATGTCAAATTCTGTAAAATTCACATGTTGACGACTTGCCTACAATCATCATCATCATCATCATTTATTTATGAAGCACCACTAATTCCACAGTGCTGTACAGAGAACTCACTCACATAAGTCTCTGCCCCTTAGGGAATTTAGTCTGTAATCCCCAAACACACACACACAGACTAGGGTCAATTGGATAACGTTAGATTTGGAGGTAATTTTCTCCATTTCACCAAAACTCTTATCCCAAATAACAGACTAATAACAGAAAATTACACACCCCACCCATGTTCAAGAACTTATGTTGACAGTTTCATTTCCAAAAAGAAGACATAAAGAAGTATACTTATTTATACCCTAAGTTATTTCCTGTATGTAGAGCTGGTGCCAGTCTCTCCATGTCCTCACTGTGAATTTTACAAAGACCTAGCCAAAGTTCCTCTGTATTCCTGCAGGATTCAAGGATAAAAGACAACACAGTATAATCTAGAGGTGTCAGATGGACATCGGATACGTTAAAACTTCTGTATGATCCAAGACATTCTGAAACTAAATCCTTATTCTGAGTCTCAAAGAGATCAAAAAACACATTGAGAACCTTTCTCTTGTCCTCTTTGCACTCTTGGACATCAATAACGGTTTGTTGGAGAAAGGTGATGACATCTTTGGTTGTTTGAGAGGACAATTCTCCCAAATAAGGCTCTAAAATGGACCTGGTGTAGTTGTCCGAGAGACCGCAGAGAAAACAAAAAAATATTTCACCATGGTTGTCTTTATATGATTTGGTTTCTTCAAGTGATTTATGTAACTTCTCAGGACATTCATTAATGTAATGGACCAAGGCAGCAAAAAACTCCTGTAAAGTGACATGTAAGAAGGAAAAGGTCACATTAGGTGATTGGTCTGATTTAATCATTAAGCTTGAAAAGAGCTCTGATGAAGTGTCCACATTAAATGATGCCAGATCTTGTTCATTAAATGCAACAATGTGATTCATTACTCCATGTTCTGCCATCCACCCAATAGATGTCAACAGTTCCCGAACCCCCTCCTTATCCTGGCTGTGATTGGACACAATGTTGGCAATAAAAGTCGCGAAGAGTTGTGTCAATGTTTTGGGCAATGATGACATCATCTGATCATTATTTGTTGGCTGGTCTTTGAAGCACTTTGATAATACTGTACAGATGATCCAGCAGTAGGATGGGAGATAACAGAAACTGTAGAGTGTCCCATTATCCCGTATATAATTAAATGCTTTGTCTGACAATTCCTTGTTCCTGAAAAAATGTTCACAGTACATCTGTATGTCCCTGGGCAAGAAACCCATAATCTGAGTTTGTCGCTTGAAAGCTGTGGTATCAACTGATGCTAGTTTTGTTCGACTGGTGGTTAGTACAGAACAGCCCTTGAGAAGTGACTGTCTCACCAAACTAACCACAATCACACCAGGATTTTCTATCTGCTTTATATTATGACACAATTGTCTTAATCTGAAATCCATTCGGTGACTACTTTCATCTAAGCCATCAAATATAAATAGCAGTTTTTCAGGATCCTGTAAGATGTTATCAAGCTGACCCTGAAGATATGGATATTGTCCAAGGATCATCGTCTCTAAACTGACCTCATCCAGCCTGTTGATTTCCTTGAATGTGAAGAAGAAGACAAAAGCAAATCTCTGGTAGTGTTTTCCATTCGCCCAGTCATAGACAAACTTCTGCATCATTGTGGTCTTCCCGATTCCTGGAACTCCGCTCACCAGTACTGTACGTGGCACACATTTTAATCGCTGAGACCATCGAAACAGCCTGTTGAGAGAAATACACGACATCTCATTTTTTAAGTAATCCTCATGTTTCTGTCCAGTCTCTATAAGCCAGTGCTGAGATCGCTTATGAAGGGGGCGAAGATAGCCAACAATCAGATCCATGCCATGTTCAGAAATGTAGGAACTTTGATTTTCCTGCATAGATCCTGGAGACCTGTTTTCTACTAGATCCTGACTTTTATCCAGCAGATGTTGCTTGTGATGTCCTTGCTTATCTGCCAAATATACAAAAAATATAATAAAGCTCATTACTAAAAATAGGATTTGGTATGCAATGGAAATACTTAAATAGTAGAGTGTTGCCGTTAGATGCCAATAGCGTCATTTGTCTAAAGAAACCTTGCTTCAATCCAACTTAAATTTAGTTTTGGGTGAAGGATTACTTTTTTGAGATTTATTACTCGCCTAATCCACCTTTAACAGTCCCACCGTGGCCACCTCTACATTACCCTCACTTACTTGATTTCAAGAGGTAGTTTTGTCTATGGCCCTTCCCTAGATCTCATTTGCATACACTCAGTAGTACACAGGGGGAAGGGTATCAATATCACTTCTTTAAAGTACATAAGTAGGAGTAGTGTTCATGTGACTGGTGTGGGACTAGAGATTTCGGGACCCGGTGGATTGGGTAAACAACACATGACCTTTGAAATCACAGCTGCCAAGTCCATCCCACCTTCAGCAGTTCTTGGTGAAAATTAAGAAACAGGAAGCGGTGGTGGGGTAAATGACAGGTATTTAACGGCTAACGACAAAGATAGGCAAATATACATTTCAGAGAACAAGCAAATACTAGAACCTATTTTACTGCACAACTGTTTACTTGTGGCCACTAGCTGCTATGGGCAACATCTCCAATTTCCCTTTTTTTTTAGAAGGTATGATAAATCTACTCCTAAGACTGAGCAGCATTCCTTCCCATAATAGTCTATTATTGTAAGTATACAAAGGTTACTCTTATCATTGGTCACTGATCTTTTCTCTAGTACTGTGTTACCTTATGTCCTCAATGTGTTATATAGATATACAGATCTAATATTAGAATCCCTATCAATGATTTTTTTCTCTGGGGACAACCTAGCCTAAATTCGGCTCAGCAGGGGTTTACAAAGAGCTATTGGTCCTTTTGTGAACCCCTTGACCTGCTTTGTGTACACGCCATTGTGAGCCTAACAGGGCTGTAGTCCCTCTGATGCCAGATTTAGTGCCGGCCATTCAGTAAGGGATTTTATCCTTGGTATGTGGATTCAGGGCTATTTGGCCATCGACCGTTTGGTTCGGGTACTCAGTCGATAGCTGTGCTTTCTCCACACCAATTTATTATAATTACATCTGTGACCTATTTTGTCAAATTTACAAATGTGTCCGAATGTTTATTTGCAATTTACAGTTTTAAAGTATAACATGTGGGAAGGTGACTGTGCAATGGAAAGGCGGCATCAACAATGTTGGACAGAGTGAAACAGGCAATCAATGCATATTTAAATATTTGTGATTTTACTGCAGAAATCTTAAGAGTTTATTTACAGATCAGTGAAAGTAATCAAAGAAGGAGGTAATCAAGCCGCTTATGGTTTCTCTAACATAGAAGGTGCCTTTATTGTATCAAATGTAATAATTATTCCTTTTTTGCTTCCTGTTATATGTTTTGTTTGGAGTGTTATACTAAAAAAAAAGACACAGAGACACCAGGATTCTAAATGTAAGTATACTTTTTATCCTCTTACCTGTTATTTTTGTTCACATTTGATACAATACAGGCACCTTCTATATTAGAGGAACCATAAGCACCTCAATTACCTCCTCCTTTTAAATACTTTCCCATATATCCTTTGAAACTAGTGTATGGGTTCTTAGAGTGTATTTAGGCTGCATTGGGTATTTGGAGCACTAGTGAAGATCCCATATACTTCATATTATTTACAGATCATTCTGCTGGAATTGTGTGCTGATAAAGTGGGTGTGAGAGAGTGAAGAGTAGACAATCAGTGACTACTGGCACTAATAGTATTTTAGTATAGTAATTAGGAGTGGAGAAAAAAAAACTCTGTCTTGCTCTTTGACTCTAAGCAGCACAACCTAAAACAACAACAATTTCTTTCTTGAGTTTAATATCCAAGGAGTAGATTTATCAAACCTTCTACAAGGAAAGTGATCATTCATTTAGACATTGCAGAAAATTATAGCTTGTATGGGCAACACCTCCACTGTCCCTTTTTAGAAGGTCAGATAAATCTACATCCAAGTGTTTCAATCTGCAGGCAATTGTGTGAGGGACAGTATCACTGACTCTGGTAATAGTAAGCAGCCAAAAAACAGGCTGCTATCTGACTGTGAGCAGCAAACCCCAATTTTTTTTTTCTTGCCTTTAAAATCCAAGGGCCTGATTTATTAAGGAAGTAAAGCAAAAAAAAAAGAGTAACTTTGCACCTTGGTAAAACCATGCATTGGTGGGGGAAGTAAATTAGAAATTTAGGGACAGATTTGAGGTCGTGGTAGAGCATGTCTTAGATCAACTTTAAATGACATTGTAAAAATAAAACTATCAAGTATTTGTGTGCTACATGAAAAAACAGCCAGTACTTAACTTATGTGCAAAATAATAAACCAATTTGCACCCCTTGCACTGTAACATGGTTTTGTCCAGGAAAAAACTTACTCATTTAGAAATAAGATAGACAAGAGAAATGTTATTATTTTACATTCTGTTACATATCAGAAAATTAGTAACTTGGATCAATAAATGACCCTGTTAGGAATAATGTATGTTACAGTGTGACGAAACGAGTTTAATATCACTTTAACCAGCCTGTCCTTCGTTTATCACAAAATGTGGAGCATAACAACATGTACATTTTATAGCCGTTCGTGTTCACCAGCTCACAAGAGTGCAAGTGTAGTGTCTAAATACATCTGGCTAAGGGGATATTGTAGCCATGCTGCTTTTCATTCTATGTTACCCATTGTAAAAATGTGTTTTGTTCCTATTGCAGTGATGCTGTTATGTATTTTTTGTAAATTGAAGCCAGGTGGGTTATGGGTAAGGATCAGGTGGGGTACAGTTCCAGGATATAGGTGAGGGTGCTGTAGCTGCATTCATTCTCCCCTTCCTTACTCTACAGGAAGTCCTGATCAGCAGGAAGCTAGTTCTGGCTGAAAAAGCTTGTAAGGGCTTAATACTGGGAGTGTTATTTAATCACCTTGCCCTTGCCCCTTAATTAACCTGAGTATGTCCCCATTGTCTCAGGTTGTACCAGACTTCTGGTGTCAGCTGGTAGGGACTAAGGGATGCATTAGGTTTAGAAGGGACAGACCTGTAACAGCCCTTTTTTGACAGACATCCATTCTCAAAGGATCCCACTATTTAAGGCCACCCCTGACACAGCCCGAGTATGGGAAATCTTCAGGGTATAGAGGGAATAGTGAGAGCCAGGGATGCTTGCTGGTATCTTTGTTTTTATCCTGGGTAGAATTCCAGTGTTGAAGTCTAGGCTTCTGCTGGACTGAGGAAAGGACAGATCGTCAGGCTGTGTGGCCAGGATACAGCAAGTCAGGACATCAGGTTACTGTAACTCTTTAAGGGACAGATAATCATCATCATCATCACCATTTATTTATATAGTGCCACTAATTCTGCAGCGCTGTACAGAGAACTCACATCAGTCCCTGCCCCATTGGAACTTACAGTCTAAATTCCCTATCACACACACAGACAGACAGACACACACACAGACTAGGGTCAGTTTTGATAGCAGCCGATTAACCTACTAGTATTTTTTTTTTTTTGGAGTGTGGGAGGAAACCAGAGCACCCGGAGGAAACCCACGCAAACACAGGGAGAACATACAAACTCCACACAGATAAGGACATGGTCGGGAATTGAGCTCATGACCCCAGTGCTGTTAGGCAGAAGTGCTAACCGCTAAGCCACCGTGCTCTTCTTCCAGATTACTGTAAGGGACAGATAATGTGGTAAACCTTCCTGGCATTTATTTACTGTTTGAAATCTAGGGGTAAATGTATGAACATGCAGGTTCTTCAACACCCGCGTGTCCAGCGTGTTCGGCGATTAAATTTCAAGCAGCGCTGCATTGTAAAGGGAAGTTTCCCTTTCCCTTTACAATGCAGCACCGCTTTAATCGCCGAACACGCTGAACACGTGGGTGTTGAAGAACCCGCATGTTCATACATTTACCCCCTAGTGTTTTTTATTGTAATAAATGTACAGTTGTACCTTTCTAACTGCATTTGCTTGAATGACTATAGGAACCTTAGAAGGTACTGGGTATGCTTCCTTGGCATAGAAAGGTGTCTTCACATAGAGTAAACTGTTTCCTTCCATTACCTGCTTATGCATCAGATATTTTCTGTGTTCTCTGTCTACACAGACCAATAAAACTTTCACTATGTAGTCCCCAGACATACAGATCTTGTAGTAAAATTTTCCATAAATCCTTTTTATCTTTTTAAAGGGACTGCCGACCATCGCTCAGTTTGTCTCTCTGCCCTGCTGAAACAAAGTCAGTTCTTTTTCAATCGGATTTAATTCGGCAAGATGGAAAACTGGTAAGGCAGTGTTTTACATCACAATCTGGTCATTTGATCTATACAGTGTATGAATTGAGTCCCTTCCTATGCGGCCAAACTGCTCATTGATGTAGTGATTCAATGCAAGGGTTGAACGGTCACTGGTTTCCTCAGAAAATTTAGTCAGCAAGGTGCCATTAAAAAGTAGCTGGGTGGGGGCAGTTGTAATAATATTGAAAATTGTTGGAGGTTATTGTCGATACCTGCCAGGACTGATCAGATTGGTGGTCAGTGGTCTAACACACACTTCTGGCTGTAGTACTCACATAATGCCTGTTCTAATAGGAGAAACAATGGTTTGTTCTATTATAATAGGACTCCAAGGGCTGGATGGCAAGTAAAAACAGTCGGGTGGAGCCCCCGGGAAATAGGTGCTGGGGAGAACACTGACGATAGCACCATATAATATGTGGTTGGCGTTAGAAAGATCATCAGCGGAGATCACAGTCAGCCTATACTGACAATGTAGAGCTGATTAGTTCAATAGAAAAAAATATTTATGATGGTCATGTGTATTATACGTGTCTTCTACATGTGCATTTGTAGAAACTGATACAATTTTATAGTGAGAGTCAAAGCACCTATTGTAATATTTCTCCAAATCTGGGATACAATGAGAAGCAGGATATGAAGTCAGAGTATTGGATCACAGAATATGTTAACTCAACAAACTCCTGCATGTGTGGTCAAGTTTGAAGTGGGAGGGGCTAGATCAACAGCCAATCCAACCAGATCAATGGTAACAGCAGCAATATGAAAATAAGTTCTTACACCAATTTGTTTGTCTTTAGTTCAACTCCAAAAGCCTATTTCATACCAAGAGAGTATTTAGAAGCCCCACAAATTTCAAATCATGAATACATATCTAATATTGTACTGATATTCAATTTCAACAGAGATTATATAGTTGTTTTGACTATGAAATACCCAATTTATCAAGGTCACATGTGTAGATGTGGGTGTAGAAAAGACTGGAGTGACAACTGTCAGGAGTGAAACATATCTCTCTCTCTCTCTCCTAATACTGAACAAAATGTTGATATGACATTTTTTTCCAATGCTTTTTATTTTTGCCAAACAGTATGCATTGATCACCTGAGGTCTAAAGTTCTCCAAGGTATGGACGAGAGGAATCAGACAGTGGTCACAGAATTTCTCCTCCTGGGATTTGGAAACCTCCACAACCTCAGAATCTTACTTTTCATCCTCTTTCTGATCATTCATATTGCTGCCTTATTAGCAAATGTCCTCGTTATCGTCTTATTTGTGTTCCACCGCAGTCTTCACTCCCCCATGTACTTTTTTCTCAGCCAGTTGTCCTTGTCGGAAATCCTGTTCACCAATAACATTGTGCCCAACATGCTGTGGCTGATACTGGTGGGGAAAGGAAAAGTGTCAGTCTCCAGTTGTATTTTCCAGTTCTATTTATTAGCCGTTCCATCCATATCCCAATGTTTGCTGCTGGCAGCCATGTCCTTTGACCGTTTTGTGGCCATCTGTAGACCATTACATTATGCCATCACTATGACCTCCACACTTCAGGTTCAGATAGTCACCTTCTGCTGGCTGGTGGGTTTCGCAATGCCACTATTTGTATACATTTTCTTAAATAATTTGAAATTCTGTGGTCTCAATGTAATCAATAATTTCTTTTGTGATATTGCACCTCTGGTGCGGCTTTCTTGCTCCGATACATCTTCTGTGGAATTGGCCACGGCTATGGTTGCTTTTCCCGTCATCTTGGTTCCATTCATGTTCATCGTGGTTACCTACATCTCTATCCTTCATACCATCCTCAAGATGTCCTCCACCAACAGCAGACAGAACGTTTTCTCCACCTGCAGCTCTCACCTAACCATTGTGTGTATTTTCTACGGCACACTATCATCTTATTATCTATTGCCTCCGAGAGAAAATTCTATAAATACAAACAAAGGTCTTTCTTTACTTTGCACACTGGTGACTCCTTTATTCAACCCCCTTATCTACAGCTTGAGAAGCCAGGAGATCAGATCCGCCATTTACAAGTCTGCCAAAATTATAAGGCAATTGAAAGTAAATCTAGGTGTATCTGGAAAGACAGGGTTTGGAATAAAATTCATATCAGGACCAAAACAATCATAACTACAAAGTAGATCCCAGTTTTTGATCATCAATAGACATTAAAGTCTGTGGAGAGTGGAGAATAAAAAAATACCACACGATCAAGTGTAATGCCCTGCAAATTACTGAATGGTTCTCTAAAGTCCTTCAGGGTGAGAAGCAGGGACATGGCCAGACCTAGGGCCTGATTCATTAAGGATCTTAACTTAAGAAACTTCTTATTTCAGTCTCCTGGACAAAACCATGTTACAATGCAAGGGGTGCAAATTAATATTCTGTTTTGCACATAAGTTAAATACTGACTGTTTTTTCATGTAGCGCACAAATATCAACTTTACATTTCAGTGTACAAATAAGCTATCAAGTATTTGTGTGCTACATGAAAAAACAGTCAGTATTTAACTTATGTGCAAAACAGAATACTAATTTGCACCCCTTGCATTGTAACATGGTTTTGTCCAGGAGACTGAAATAAGAAGTTTCTTAAGTTAAGGTCCTTAATGAATCAGGCCCCTACTTTTTAACTGTCATATCTAGGGATAAAGGGATCTGGCCAAACTTGCTGTTTAACTCTCATATCTATGGATGAAAAGTTTTGCAAAATCCTTGAATATTTTCCTGTTATAAATTTATAAAATCTCAACTTCCACCCTCCTCTGTTTTCTCTATCAGTTTATGACTATTTTTATATTGTTTTGTGTGATTACATTATTTATGTGAACCCGTTATAAATTTACCAATTTAGATATATAATTTCAGGGTCCACCCTCTAGCTAGTAAAACAATAAGGATATCTTGCCGGGTGGGCGTATTCTGTTCTGTCTGTGCTTGATTACCACTGCCGCATCTTCACCTTAATTTAATTTTTCAGTAAACAATATCTAAATAGTGCAGTGAGCTTAGCTTGAGGACGGCATAAATAGCAGGTTGGAAATGTTCTCAATTTGTGGATTTACTGTAATCTATGTATGTAAAAAAAAAGAGGTGATATTATCATTATTCATTGTGAATAGTTGTGAATTCGCACTTTTCATTACACAATATTTACCTACAATAATCAAATTATTTGTATAAACAATGTCATGAAAATCAGTAGCCTCAGGTTCTTGTGTCAAAATTTTTTGGGGAATAATGGTGCTATCACCTCTTTTTTTTTACATACATAGATTTAAACCATCTAAATGACCATATCTTGGCATTGGTTGACTCTGGGAGTGAACTTCTCCATAGTGAATTCCATCCTGTGCTGAACAGGTAGACCTGCAGCATGGGGTTTCCATGTCATAAAGTGATTCCAGCCCAAGCCTGGTCAGCACAGGATGGAATTCACTATGGGAATTGGGCACTGAAAAAGCATGCACCCCAGCCCCATGCTGAATTGCACTGGGACACCTCCTGGCACTCATTGATGGTAGGTGCCATGGTGATGTGTTATAGCACTTAAAAAGTTAAGTAACTTTCTGAAACTACAAGTCACAGAGAGCCCTAGCAGCCACAATGTTCTCGGGCATGAATGAGGTTGTGGAACTAAAAGCATAAGCATATCCTGTCATCTAGTGCCCATAAAAAGTAGAAAAAAGACAGACACCAGTGGGTAAATGTATTAAGCAGCGGATCAGTCAAATCGCTGATATTTGGCGATTGTGACGGCCATATTTACAATGGAAATTTTATTAAAGGCAAAACTCGCTGGGTTTTGGCCTTAATAAAATTGTCGTTTTAAATATGGCCGTCACAATCGCTGAATATCAGCGATTTGACTGATCCGCTGCTTAATACATTTACCCCCATATGTTTTAATCTTTTATTTTAAATAAATACTAACGGAAAACCTTAGTTTTCCACTTTATTAATCACCTAGATCCACATGGAGTCTTCTATTCTTGCATTCTGAAGTAAACTCTTAGGGAAATTTTTTCTAAAAAACCGTTAACAAGCAAATGAATGATGCCAGTATGTGAATACCAAATTAGAGTGTCTTGCCTCTGATTTTCTGGAGCATGGGAAAACTGCTCTGATTGGCTTTTTGCGTATTGACACCTCTTGGTGCCTTCACCACTGACTGAGCTAACTTAAAGCTTTTAAAACTCAGAGTACACGGTAGTCCATAAATTTACTTGATTCATAAATTCAGGCTGCATGTTCAAAATGTGGCCCCTTGTGTGACGATGCAGAAAAGGCAGTAAAAGTGGTACTTACTACTTAGCAAAACAGACTGAAACTAGGATATTTACTTGAACTATACTGATCAAAATCTGAGACTCAAGGATTAAAGCTCCAAAAACACCTTTCCAGGAAAACTAGGAACAGATGGGAGCTTGTGGAAAATCAATCTAAATAAAAAATAGTCTGCAGAGCTTGTGTCATTTATTAAACAGTTTCCATTTGATAAGTTCTACCTGGCCACCTGGAAATGGTGAGAATAATTTACCTCTGGGTCCTTACTGTATTATGGTGGTCAACAAAACCCAGGGTGGGTTTAGTGATAATAAATAGGAGTATAAAGCATTGTGGTAACTACTGTTTGATAAATAGGTGAAGCAAGCAGCTTTTGAGTAACATAACCCTGATATAGCCATATCAGAGCTAGATAAAAAGGCTACATAGTCTGATGTCAGAACTAAAGCATTAGAAGCAAAATTGGCCAGTGTCTACCGATCTTGCATTCGAAAGATAACATGTGACATTTGGGTGTGTATGTTGAGTTGCATCTCAAGATGCATCCAACTCAGAAACAGTAGTATTTGCGCCAGACATACGTCGAGCATACAAGTGTGTATACTTATGCCTAACAAAAGATGTGGCTTGACAGTGTTAGTAGTAAATGCATAAGCCTATTTATGTACAATATAATAATGCAATAAAGTATATAATACACAAGAGAGAGAAGTGTCTTAACAGTTATCAATAAATGGTAAAGTTCAAATGGAAATGTCAATTAAGTAATGAAAATAGACAAATGCCACTTCATATAATATAGCCGCCCATGATAATTAATTAAGTACTGCTTAATAGGCTGGAGGGGGCAATACTCAATCAGCCAATCAGAAGCAGCTTTTGATACTCATCATCATCATCAGTATCATAATGAGTACCTTTGTACCAGCCCTTCAGGAGGAGATGCACATCTGCATTTAATTATGTTGCACTAATGTAAACATGCCCTTATGCTTGCCTGCCCCTGCTCGCCAAGTTGAAGAGGACACAAATCTATGATTCTGCGTCAACCAGATAAAATAAAGTTCAAAAACATAATAAAAAATCTAGTTAAACTTTACAGAATCAGGATACAGTTTATTTTAAACTACTACAGTACATGCATTGTTTTAATGTATCTAAATCAAATCTAAATAGTTGGTGGTAGATTTATATGAGGACAAGCAAGGTTTTAATAGTCAAAGTATATCTGACAGTGACATGTTGATTTTTCTATCTAGACGAAAACTTTTGATTGTTGTGACATTTGTTGCTGCAAGCCATGCTATGAAAATAATTGCATAGATTACCAAATATTTTAATCATCCAGCAGAGCTCATGACATGTCTTATCAGAGCAGTTTGTTTGAGAGATTATGAGGTTCAAAAATAGACTAATTTGTCTTATTATTAATTCCCGAGCTTCATAGTTCAATGTCATATTTGGCCTCTAACTGTGTGTGATGTCTAACACTTGAATTGGCAGCAATTTTATCATTTTTCAGTATTTACACTTTTATATTAACATGTGCATTATATAAATATTCAGAGTTCCTAGATGAAGTTATCTGCAGCTATAGCTCATTGTATTAAAATTAGAGATGCTCAGGCTCAGTTCCCTAAGAACCGAACATACCCGAACTTAGCAGATCCGAGTACCGTTGCGCGCCCTCAGAATTGAAAACGAGGCAAAAAGTCATTGTCTCGTGAGTTTTGGATTCTATAAGTACTGCCCTCCACAGCATCCAGCACCATTATACAGAGGAACACAGAAGGGGTAGCACAGTTCTTGGCAGTCTCTAGTGCAGTTGGGCAGCGTCATAGGTAAAAAAGAAAGAGGAGGGGTAGCAGTGTTCTTCAAAGTCTCCAGTGACATTCAGGAGAGCTCCATTGCTCCATTGCTAATTGTCATTGCTGAGATAGAAATAATAGGGCTTCCAGGCTTTGTCTTCTACATCTGCAGTCACATTGTACCCTGTTATATAGGTAATACATATAGAGGAGAGCTTCATTGCTCCATTGCTAATTGTCATTGCTGAAATAGAAATAATAGGGCTGGCAGGCTTGGTCTTCTAAATCTGCCATCACATTGTACCCTGTTATATAGGTAATACATATAGAGGAGAGCTTCATTGCTCCATTGCTAATTGTCATTGCTGAAATAGAAATAATAGGGCTGGCAGTCTTGGTCTAAATCTGCAGTCACACTGTACTGTGTCAACAAAATGGATTCACAGCAGTACACAGAAGACCAAAGCTTTATTGAGACAGACACAAAGATAGGGAAGGGTGCATAAATTAAGGCAAGACATTCAACAAAACTTCAAACAGTGATGGAGGAATGGGTTGGAGGGGTAAGGAAGGGGGAGACACAAGCCCAAGGTTTTATTGAATAAACAGACACATAGGGTGATAAGGAGAAGACGGAGACAGAAAATTAATCATCTTCCTCTTCCTCAGGACTGTCAATGATCTCTTAGCAGGCTGGGAATCAGCCTGCGACAGTCCTGTCACCTTTTCTCCCTTTTCAAGATGAGGTGATGCCTGGCAAGCCTATTAGTGTTCTTAAATCAGTTCATAAGGCGCCAGGCGTCCTGTATTGCCCCAATGGTGTGGTCCCAGGAAATAATCCATAAAATACCTAATGGTATGAAAGGCAAGTTCTGGGCGCACTGTCCTTAAGTTCATGTTCCAAGGCATCCAACAGTGCCTGTGCAGTGTGGGCAGTCCCAAAAATACGCTGTGCTGTTTCCCTTCTGGTGATGCAGAAGTGGCCATATTGGCACAGGTTCCGGGAGTGCATGAATGTCCTGAGAGGCAGACATCCCTGGATAGCCATCCATGCAATGTCTTTGTGTCTATTAGTCAGCCTCTTAAAGGCCATATTCTCCCACACGTGTTTTGTTGTTGCAGCAGAAAGTCCTGGAACAGACTCCATAATGTCTTTAGCTCTGATAAGCTTGTGGACAGTATTTAGCTTGCACAAGTCTGGTTTAATTCCCTCCAAATGGTGCTTCCTCACAAATTGTCCAACATCCAGGTAAAACCAAGGTGTAATCCAGATGGTGCTCCCTCCGAAATTGTCCAAAATCCAGGTAAAACCAAGGTGTAGTCCAGTAGCAGAGCAAATGTTCTTTTCAATAAGAGTTGTGCGGATGTAGTTGCAGACAAAGAAGGCTCGCAGCATGTTGGGGATATCCGGGATCCCTTTCCCACCTTTGATGCGCGTGCTTCACTCTGTCCATATATTAGCTGTAGAATTACCACAGTTATCCAAGGAACGGGTGGTTAATGTCTACTGAACATAAAATACATTTTTACTGTTGCTCTTGATTCCAAACACATGTTCTAGCATACATCTTAGACCGCCATCACTAGTACTCAGGACTTAGACTAGCCCTGTACCTGGAGCAAGGGATACGGCAGAAAAACAAGTGACTTGCCCAGGGCTGGATTCGGAAGCTGCTGCCTACACTTGAGATTGGCACGCCCCTATTGTACATCAGCTATGAACGAACGGCCCTTCTCCGTCCCGTTCCCTCCCTGAAATTGTAGGCTGTAGTAAATGGCCTTTGTGTATGAAGACGGAGCAGACGGCTGCATATTGTTTGGTTCTGGGCATGTGCAGAGTGATTTTGTGTACGATATGCTATACTTGTCAACTATCACAAGGAGGGCTCCAGGAGATCAGGGGGAGGTGGGCATGTTGGGGGTGGGGCTAGGTGTGTCATCATGTCATATGACCCCGCCCCCTAAACAGCAATCATCTGTTCTGACCAATTGAAGCAGGGGGCGGGACCAGGATGATGCACGATTCACATCCTAAGCATGCCACATTAAGATTATTAGAATCCGGGAGGTTGACCTGGTCCAGGACTTCCAGAAATTCGGGAGTCTCCTGGACATTCCGGGACAGTAGGCAACTATGCGATACGTTATCACCTCTATTACGAGACTTCCTATTTTGAATGCTGTGACAATAGTACAGAGCCTGCAATGGAGACATAAGTGACCATTACATCTGGCATTTACCTACCTGGTATGTGATATTTTTTCCTGGCTATGATGATTCAGATCTCACCTATGCTCTTGCTGTGTATGTAGAATGGCAATTCCTACAAACTAACGTGCCACATTAATATTCACTGTAATGCAAATATAGAAGGATTCAGTTTAGACGACCATCTTCCATCTCTATTCTCCTTTGTTTTACTGTTAATTAAAATGGATTGTGGCCAGTTATAGTTATATATACATTGTACAATAAATAACCCATAGTTGCCCACTCTCCCAGAATGTGCGGGAGACTTATGAATTTTTGGGACAACCTCCCGAATCCTGCCCACTTCGTTGATGAAGCTGGTGGGGGTGTGGGGCTAATCACATCACCCTGTCCCCACAACCAGCTGTAATAGGCCAAAATTGTTATAGTATGGCAGGGGACGGGGCCTAATGACGCGATTAGCGTGGCCCCGCCCACAAGACACAGCCAACTTTGCAGGTCTTGGAGGGGTGATCTCCAAAGTTGGCAAGTATGAAATAACCACATTTAAAAGTTTTCCAGTGTGTGAGGTAATATGAATGCACAAATAAAATGAAAGCAAGAGATCCCATGTTTATACAATTAAAATATAAATAAATCTGAAGCTATTTTCTTGTATAGGTTAAGCACATGTTGGCTCTTTACTGATTGGCTTTTTTCCCCGATATGGCTCCTTCTGTTTTAATAAATAATGTCCATATAAAATAAACTTGTCACGTGACCTTAAGAGTGATCACATTTTAGGACTTGGTGAGGACAAGATGAATGTTAATTATGTCCTTATGTAAAAACACAGATTTTGAAAGGAGGTGTACTTCCTTTTCCACCTATACCAGCTTGCAAAGCTAAATTAAACGGCTTTTACAAGTAACCTGTCTGCTTTCTAAAGGCCATGCCAGTTTCTAGAAGTAAACAGACAAGTACACGAAACAAGCAACAAGATCAATGCAAATGTCTGTAAATAAGATCATTCCTTTGGGTCTCATTACATACTTCCTGGCTTCTCTGGTCCGATTACCAAGGGATTTGTCAAGTAGCAATATGTATAACAGAAATGTTTCTGCACGGATGTATACAGTATGCTCATGGGCCCTGTATTTTAAATTTTCACATAACAAAATGACATAGAGTCCATTTACGTATGCACCAACATGCAGTGCAAGTGTTTTTTTTTCTGCTGTCATGCACTTATGTGCAAAAGCACGATTGGATTTGCAGGGTCAGATTGACCACATCTGTAGGGCTGTGCTTCCTGCCTTGCAGGACGTCATACAGATGTCTTCTATGTGTAAAAGGACTAGGTTTTTCTACCACCTACTTTTAATGCATTTGTTAGTGCGCTTCAAGCATTGCAATAAAATGTAATCAAAGCCTTCAAACAAAGTAAAGAGAAACATGTAAAAGTTCTGTACTCCCCTCACTGTTGTGAATAATTTAATACATAACTAAAGCTAAATTAAACATTATTTTACGAGAAAAATTTCAAAGTTTAAAATAAAGAAGGGGTTGATGCTAAACTGAAAATAGGTTGGAAATTAAACTAACATTTTCACTCTTTCCACCATGCCCGCTTCCAAGGGGATCCGCAGAACTGGTTGCAGGTGGCTTTCACAATGGGAGTACCAAGGACAAGGCAGTGTGTGTGTGTATCATAACTTTTGGTGCCAAAATACAAAAGGAGGACAGATGCAGCAGTCATTTGGAGAGAAGTGCACTGCTGACACATATCTTCCCCGCTAAGTATCACTATATTTCTTCTGTGTATGCATATGTATTGTAAGACAATAATGTATTGAGAGAGCTTTAGGTTAAAGAAAACTCTAAGCTCCCCAACCTGTCTTATTTAATCAGAAATACTATGATATGTTTAAATAACCTAGTCAGTATTTTCTGATAGACATTGTGGAAGTGTTTGTGCGTATGAAACGTGATTTTATTTTTTTCTTATCTTGTGATGGCTGATAAAAGTAAAACACGTGCCAAACATATTGTCTGTTCAAAGTGTAATAATGTTAAATTAACTGGTGAACGTTTGGATCAGGGGGGGCTCTGTGCTGGCACCTGTAATGATGCAGCCTAAAGACAGCTCCATTTTTGACGGTAGAACCTCCCGAATGGGTGTCAACCTGGTCACAAGGGGTTAATACCCTTGTAAAACTTATCTAAACCAGTAGAGATCCCATCTACATCAGTGGCATCTCGGGGTATAACAGGAGGAATGACTGAGGATTCTTTTTCCCCAGGGGTCGGACAATATCCCTCCCCGGCTCTCCAGGAGACACCCCAGATAGGGGAGGTTGGATGGTCCGCAGTGGCTAGAGGCCTAGACTGACTTAACCAGTTACTCAAGAATCCCACATATACGCAGTAATAAAAGGCGTAGACCAGCTAATGCGCTGTGGTCTGTGTCTGATTCAGAGGGTTCCTCGGAAGAGGAAGGGGAATTGTTGGACAATTCGGATTTGTCCATAATAGAATCGGAGGAAAGCTCTAGACACCAGGGTATGGACGATCTGGTAAAAGCAGTTCGTCAGACCTTGGGGTTTATTGAAGTAGAAGAGAAGAGACGAGGTCCTTGGACCGCTCTCTCTTTAAGAAGGCTTCTAAGCAGGTGGTCAGGTTCCCTCCCTCAGCAGAGTTGAGAGGTATTGCAGAGGCCTCTTGGAAGTATCCAGATAAGAGGTTCTCTGTGCCAAAAAAGTTTGGCTCTTTATATCCTCTTCAAGAGGAGGATATGACCTGATGGGAACAGGTGGCTAAAGTAGATGGATGTGCCTGTGGCGAGATTGGTTCGCCAGACCACACTACCTGTACCAGGGTCGGCGGCCTTACAGGACGCGACCGACCGTAAATTAGAATCCCTGCTGAAATCGGTCTTCTTGGCCGCTGGTACAAGCCCTCAGACCAGCATTGTCTTCAACCTGGGTAGCTAGGGCTATGGAAGCCTGGGCAGGGCAGTTAGAGTCTGCATTGCAGGATTCGGAACTACTACCCCTGGCCATGCACCTGAAGGAGGCAGCGGGTTATGTATATGAAGCGGCCCAGAATTCGGCCTCCATATCATCGTCCATTTCTGCTGCAGCTGTAACAGCAAGAAGGGCGTTATGGTTAAGGACTTGGAATGCGGATTCAGAGTCAAAGAGGTCGTTGGAATCCATCCCATATATGGGTGGCATGCTATTTGGTCCAGAGTTGGACTCCTGGATTTCACAGGCTTCAGGGGGTAGGAATACATCCTTGCCTGTGAATACGCCTAGACCTCCTAGGTTTAGTTCTTTTAGACAGCCCTTGCAGAGGCCAGACTGTCAGTTCAAGGGCCGTGGGAAGCAGGAGACAGTCCCGTAGAGGAAGGTCATCCTTTGCCTCTGCAGCAGGAAGGGCCTCTTCCGCCAAGCTGCCAGATAGACCTGCAGCATGACTACCACCCTCCTCTGGTTACAGAGGGTGGGGTGGGAGGACGGCTGCTTGGGTTCGCCCAGCAGTGGACAAAGTCCTCGGCGGACTGGTGGGTCCAGGGAATCATGAGACGGGGTTACATGATAGAATTCATGGGGCCAGCTTCTCACAGGTTTTTTGTAACCGGGTTACCCTGCTGTCCTCAGGCAATGCTCACGGCTGTCGATTTACTTCTTTTTTTTAATAAACTTGGGGATTGTATACCAAATCACATAGGGGTACCCTATGCCACATGTAGTACGGGGAATACATATGATATTGGAAGTGCAAGGTTGGTAAAACCCCTGCCCCCAAGAAGAGGATCCACCCTCCCAATACCCTCTGTACTTCTTCTTGAGGGCAGGGGTTTTATGCTTTTATCTTGGATTCTTTTTCTATTCTTAATCTGTTATTTTTACTTTTATCAATGTTATTATTCTGTTTTTAGTTTCTATTAATACAGTGTTATTATTTTGTTATCAGCCTGTATTACAAATATTTTTTATTAACTTGTTTTGCTATTCTATATTACTCTGTTTTATTTTGTGCTATTATTCAGTTATTACTCTGTTATTACAATGAGTTATTATTCTTAGCTATTCTTCTACGTTAGTGCTCTCTGTTATAACCCTATGTTATTACCATTTATTTTAACCTGTGTTATTCTATTTTTACTCTCAATTATTGGGCTTTGTTTTTGCTCAGCTAATACTTTCTGTTATTAGCCTGTTTTATTGTTCTCTTATTATCCTGTATTATTACTCTGTTATGACTCTCTTTTATTTCCTCTTGTTATTTTATTAATTTTATTTTTAATCTCAGTTTTGCTATGGTGACCCTAGAGTTGAGAGAAGGCCCTACCCCCAAGAAGAGGATCCACCCTCCCAATGCCCTCTGTACTTCTTCTTGAGGGCAGGGGTGGTCTATTTTTATCTTAAATTTTTATTCTGTTATCTCTCAAGGTTATTACTCTGCTATTATTGTTTTGATTATTTGTCATTATTCTGTTTAAATTTCTATTATTACTCTGTGTTATTAATCTTTTAAGACCCTGTGTTATTATTCTGTTTATTTTCTAAGTTATTATTCTGTTATTAAGCTAGGTTATTATACCTTTATGTTACTCTGTTATTACCCTGTTTAAAAACTCTCTGTCACTATTCTCTGTTATTATTGAGTTTTTACTCTCTGGTATTACCTTGTGGTATTGGGGGTTTTTTTGCAGTAGAGATTTTAGTAAGAGAACAAGACACAAATGAAATACAACATTGTCATACAATAAAATATAAATTATAAACATTATAAAACACGGAGTTAAATATTATCAAATAACATCAGAAGTCCTGCATTTATTAATAAGAACTAAAGAAATATATATCATTTACATAACAATTATATGAGATACAGAGTGAGAAAAAGATATAAGATGTTACAAGTTACATTTCTAAAATCAATGGTATTTAAAGTACGTAACAATTAATCCAATTTATAATATAAAAAACATCTAAAAAAAACAACATGGAGGAAAGGGTGAGGTGGTATTATTCTATCATACTCTTTGCTTTTACTCTAAATTTATATTATTTTGTTAATCTATATTACTATTATTGGTTATTGCCTTGCGTAATTACACTATATTACTCTATGTTATCACCTTGAGTTATTATACTGTTATTGTTCTAGGATATTGCCCTGTGTTATTAATCTTGGCTATTCTCCTATGTTATTACTCGCTGATATTACCTAGTGTTATTATTCTGGTTTTTTTTTCCTGCATTATTATCCTGTGTTATGGCTCTCTTTTATTATCTTCTGTTATTTTGTTTTTAATCTCAGTTATACTAGGGTGACTCTAGGGTGGTGAGAATGCCCTGCCCCCAAGAAGAGGATCCACCCTCCCAATACCCTCTGTACTTCTTCTTGAGGGCAGGGGTTTTATGCTTTTATCTTGGATTTTTATTCTATTAATAATCTGTTATTTTTGCTTTTATCAATGTTATTATTCTGTTTTTAGTTTCGATTAATACAGTGTTATTATTTTGTTATCAGCCTGTATTAGAAATATTTGTTATTAACTTGTATTCCTATTCTATATTACTCTGTTTTATTTTGTGCTATTATTCTATTATTACTCTGTTATTACAATGAGTTATTATTCTGAGCTATTCTCCTATGTTAGTGCTCTCTGTTATAACCCTATGTTATTACTATTTATTTTAACCTGTGTTATTCTATTTTTACTCTCAATTATTGGGCTTTGTTTTTGCTCAGCTAATACTTTCTGTTATTAGCCTGTTTTATTGTTCTCTTATTATCCTGTATTATTACTCTCTGTTATGACTCTCTTTTATTTCCTCTTGTTATTTTATTTTAATCTCAGTTTTGCGGCAATTCATGTGCTCCTGACATGTCGCCCTTAGATTATTTCAGGAAAGGAATGATCCTAAACAGGGGCAGGGGGGCATCTGCTCCGCGGGCCAGTACCAAAGTGTGCTTCCTCAGTATAGGTCACTGGGCCACCTGCACTTTTTTCCTTTAAAATGTTCTTAATAGGTTGCTGAATCGAGTTTTGCCCCCTGGCGAAAAATTTGCCAACCAGCCCCTGTCCGTAAGGATTAAAGTGTGCAGTAAAGGTGAGAACAAGAGGTTTTTAATTTTTTTTTTTTTTAATAAAGTATGTTTCTATGGTGTAATGTTACTGTTCATTTACTAAGTGGAACTACAGCTTTCAGCAGGCACTGGCCTTCAAGGCATGCTGGTAGTTGTAGTTCTACAACAAGCAAGCTGGCAGCCACTGGTAGCCAGGGACAAGCTGGCATACCTCCCAACCTTGATCTCTTTAGCAACGGAATGGGGTGCCACAAAACGATGATGATGTGGCTCCACCCATGCCTAATGCATTTGAAGCTCTTCGATGCCCCATACTGTCCTCTCTTCCCCTCCAAAACCCTTCATTGCTGTGCACATGAACCATTCACTCCATCTCTGCCATGCACAAGAGCAGTGGACAGAATCTCCTCCAACTTTCCCACAGACTGAGATGGCGTTGTGATACATTTGCAAATCACAGGTATATTACTGTATGCACTCATTCAGAAAACTATAGTTCCCCAGAGTGCCTCTGGGAAGTTAAATGCAAATTGTGTCGGCCATTTTTGGGTGGACAGACGGCAAACTACAGCCGGGGCTGCTCTCTAGAGCCCCAGAGTTTACTAAAAGGCTTCAGGGAGATTCATGGGAACAAGGGGAGGAGCCAAAAACAAACTGGCTAGAAAAGTGATGCGAGTGGCTGCTGGCTGAACTAATGAAGGATCTTCCCATAAAGAGCCACTGAATCTATAACTGAATTGTTGTCCTGAGGGATGTTTGCAGTCAGCCCAGAAAAAAGCACCTTTGCCGTATAGGAAAAGACCTAACTTGCCACTGCCCATGAGATGTCAGCAGGACTCATATGAAGACAGATAAGTTTCTTTTGCTTTGCTATGTTCAAGTTATTTAAGTAAAACATCAAACTGTGTTATTAAAACCTCTGACCAGGGCTGTAATATTGCTATTGAGAGATGTTATAGCACTGGCTAATAGAAGAATTTGTTCCAGACAAATCTGCTGTATTTAAAGTTATCTACAAGCTGACTGAAACTGCCTAAAATGGATGCTGATGAGAGAATTGCAAGTTGTTTAGCCCTACAGTTGCTGGGAGAGAGTTGCTTATTCCATTAGATGGATTGCTAAGTGGACTACTGATTTCAACTTGTACAAGTAAATAAGCTTCATGTGTCAGCTGAAACTTTGCTTAAACCTGTGGATTATAATGTACCCCATTGGGTTCTGTATATCATAGAGTGAACTAGAAAGTATCTAACCTGAACAAGCTGGAATAATCCTTGTTGCATCTGCTGATTTTTGTCTGATAAGTATAATCAGTATAATTGCACTAAAAGTATTATGTTGATTTATGCATACATATTGTAAACCAAAATTCCTAAAATGTGATTTTTTTTTGTAACATGTTGAATAAGATTACATGTTAATGGTATTGTGCTATTACTTCTCTATACTACCGCTACTGATCTGCTGCTGTGGTAAAGCCTTATGCCACAAGCAAAGAGAATAAACCCACAAGTTTATGCAGTTTTAGCCCTGTGTTCCCTGTTTTATTTCAACACTACTGGGGGGACCTTTGTCTCTCTACCATACCACCGGGCCTGTAGAATCCTTCCTTACACTACTTTTGGGGTGCCAACCATCTGCACCATTACAGCGTGACACAGCCCTCAAATCGGTGATGTCCCACCTAAATTGGGACAGTTGGAAGCTTGCACTTGTGGTTCTACCAGCATGTCCAAGCATTTAATGGCAGCCAGAGTCCCACACACTAAACTATTGCTTTACTAACTTTAACTTATTTCCCATCCCCCACCAGTTATGGCTATTCAACACAGGGATTGGTGGGAGTGTTTTAATTTTTTTTGCATCTGTATTGTGAGCAGCGCAAATTTTGAGATACATGCAGCTCAAAATACTTGTTAAGCTGCAATTTTGCAGATGTGAAACCCTACTGGTGCTGCAGGAACACTTACTTGGAGTGCTACGATGTACTGTGTTGAACCACTCGCTGTTGCCCTCCTCTTCAGCTGCGGCTATGATGTGCATGCGGCATCTGGGACCTTAGGGTCCCCTGAGTCCTCAAGTGTTTAACAAAAGTAGAGTGAAGTGCACACTATGGACACTAGTGGTGGTGCATTGCAATATCACAAAAGAAATGTTAGGCACTAGACCATCTCATGATAAGCAACAAAACGTTTATTCTAAGTGCCTTTTCATCCAGCACATAAGCAGTTGCAATAAAATTTTGTTCTAGAGGGGTTTGGTCTGAAACTGAAGCCGAGGAAGTATCAGCTCCTAAAGCACAGCTAAGAGTACTTGGGCCACCTCGTGTCTGGGGAAGGAGTGCACCCTACACAGACAAGGTTCCAAGACTGGAAAACACCCACTACCATCACAGAGTTGCGGTCCTTCCTTGGACTAGTGGGCTACTATCGATGGCTTATGATGACTTTGAGAAACCGTTTGTTCTCTACACCGATGGAAGCCTCCGCGAACTAGGGGCTGTCCTTACCCAAGTACAAGACGGGAGGGAGTGGGTGATCGTCTATGCCAGCAGAAGCTTGTGGGAGTCCGAGCGGAATCCAGAGAACTACAGTTCCTTTATGTTGGAACTGTTGGCGGTGGTCTGGGCTGTGACAGAGAAATTTGCAGAATACTTCACAGGGGCCACATTTGAGATTCGCTACCATCACGGTGAGCAGAATGGAAATGCTGATGCCCTTTCCCGTTTCCCAGTGGAGGCCCCAGCGGGGAGCGGGAACGAAGAACGGGAGGAGGTTGAAATCCCAAATCTCACCTGAGTAAAGCCCATGTGTCATACCCATCCGGAGGAGTCTGCCAACACAGTACATGCCATCACAGCGAGGAAGACTGTCCCGGAGTGGGCTCAAGAGCAGGGGAAAGATGTCAATATCCAGATCATCAGACAGTGGAAGCTGGATGGACATTGGATTTCTACGACTGAGCGGAGTCGCCTGATTACAATGGGCTGGAGACTGTTGTACAACTGTGACCAGTTCCAAGTGCGGGAAGGAGTATTATACTGGTGTGCATATCTAGAACAGGAGTGCCGCCCGGTGTGGCAAATTGTGGTCCCAGGAGAGCGCAGCGAAACAGCTGGTTGTGGAGGCCCACACGCAAGGAGCACATCTGGGCGCAACCAAGACGTACCACTGGCTCCAGAGCCAATTATTTATGCCTGGATTGCAGGATGTGCTAGACGAAGTCTACAGGCACAGCGGAAAAGCACCCGGAACAACGAGCACCCATGAGCAACCCCTGAATATTCTGATGATAGATTATGTATTAATAGTGGAGTCCATCAGCAGTCACCAATATGCCCTGGTGAAGACAGACCACTTCACAAGGTACACGGTGATAGTGTACACTTGCTATCAGACTGTGGAGTCCGCTGCCCAAGACATCACGGAGCAGTTCCTCAGGCGGTAGGTGTGCCCAGAGCGGATCTACTCCGATTAAGGCATCTGCTTCCAAGGCCGGATGATAAAAGAGCTATGCCGGATTTATGGCATCAAACAGTCTCAGACTACCCCGTATCATCCCCAAGGGAATGGAGCATGCGAGAGGCTTAACCGGACCCTGCTGCAGATGTTGTGGACCTTGGAAGTGGATCAGCGACAACGGTGGCTAGACTTTGTACAAGAGATGGTGTGGATTTACAACAACCGCGTGCACCATACCACCAGGTTCACTCCCTTCTTCTTACTATTCGGTCTCCCAGGCAGGGAGATGCAGGACCTGTCACTCACTTCCCCGGAATATGAAGAAGGATGGAACCCGGCCAGCTGGGTGGAAGAGCAGTACAGCAATTGGGGGTAGCCCACAATGTGGTTAAGAAGCAGATGCAGTCACTTTTCCCCCAAGTTCAGGCTGCCACCACGACAGGACCACTCCACATGGGCCAGAGAGTGCTGGTCCGGATGAAGAGGACAGGCAACAAGATGAGTGAGCGCTGGGAGGTGCTTACTTGCATATATATATAAGAAGCTAACGGTGTGATTCCAGATAACACGTAACATACATGATAACAATTAACAGTGAAACATTTGACCATAAAACATGATTATTACAATTGCCTATATTGTGGCATTTCTGGTGGTGGAGTGGTTTGGAGTGGATAACCTGGTGGATATTCTATGTTGGGGTTACCCATAGGTTGAGCATGTTGTGTATTGTGTACCGGGTTTGGAGGGTTATTGTTACCTAACATGGGTTGCACCCGCTGGTACATAGGATAATGTCCGTCATAATAGTAAGGACTTGGAGGAGGTGCCTGCACCCGTGAGAGGAGTCTGTCCATGAATCCCATAATACACTCACGATTTTCGCGTAACACGCGTTCCTGCATGTTCATGATTTGCATGAGGAAAGAGTCCTGCAGTTCCCGCTCATTGTCCATGAAACGCTGCAGTTGTGTATTCTCGTGTTCCCTAATGGTGCTGTCCATCTCCTGCAGTTGATCCATCATGACAGTTGTCATTGTTTTAGTTGCTTGGTCCATTTTGTTGTTTACTATTACATATTACATACCTACTATTACATACATACATTTTACATACTATTTACATATTGCAATGACAAGATGTATTCATTTGTATAATTTTACTATTTTTAGGACTTCGATGACTTGGACGTCATCTGCTTTGATGAATTTGACTGGACCCAGAAGCATGGTAAGTATAGTATTTAAAGTTCTAAAATTATACTAACCCCTGATTTCTTCACCTTTAGCATTTAGAAAATATATAAATGAACAGGGACACACATGAGCGGGAAAATTAATTAAAAAAAGATTCTCAAAAGGAATTTGTTAAGTCCCCCCATCTAGGAAGCAGCCACAGCCCTGGGGGGCTCACTGCTACTGTAGCTCCCAGATAGACATATTTGGCCCACTAATTTATTCATAAAATAATTTGGACCCCATAAGATAATTCATTTTTGTCCCTCTGTACAAGAAATCATGATTACCCTCATAATTAGAGTAGGGTAAGCCACACCTCTATAGACATATTTTATCTTCTGAATTTAATGTCATAAACCTATAAAGAGCTTATATTGTTGGTTAGATTGTTTTCTCCTATTAAATTGTTTTTTATTCTCTTCTCTGTACCCTAGGAGTATATAGAAATACCCTATGTACATCTCAAGGAGCCACGTTCAAAGTAGGTGACTTTCACAGCTCCAGAAAAACAAATTACCATAAAACACAGATTACTATACACACCACAGTCACAATATACGGTTATGCTCAGACTGAAGACGACTGAGATTGCAGATTTCACACATATTGTGTTTTAAGGCTAATCCGGCCATTTTGCAGAGGTGATATTTTTCAGATATACAATTGCTGGAGTTTTGCTTCACAAATCTGCACTCTGGGCCTTATGTAGAGTCAGACATAATTTATATGAATAAACTATATTTAAAAGACATACTAAGTATTCATAGCCACCTGTATCTTTAGATACGTGCGACTCTGCATAATACACACAATGCATACATTTTAGTAAGATACACATAAAGTTTATCATATCCATCATACCTTAAGAGTGCAGGATACGCTGGACTGTATTATACGCTAAGTGGCCGTACACCCAAGAAATACATTATTTTGAAAACAAAAGGCAAACTGCCCCTCACCCCTCCCCCTCCTCTCAAAATCACACCAACTGTAGCGCTGCTATTAGCGTCTGTGCAGTAATATTTTTACCAGGGAATTTTCCACAGTCAGACCACAGAGCAGGGGAAATATCCTAGAAAGCAAGTACAGGTCTGTAAAATGTAAGGGCCTAATTCCTCCCGCTCCTGGACACAGAGCACCTAATATGGAGAAAAACACCAATTTGGACCTAGCCTATCCCATAATAATACACAAGATGGACTCTATCATTTAGAATTTAGTTGACATACAGACAATTTTAAAAGCCAACCAAGAAGCTCAGCATACAGATTTATACATCAGAATAAGACCAGACTTCAATGAAGGACAGATATGGACAGTACTGGATGTCACATCTGTAAGTTAATAAGTGATGTTTTGATCCGGCTCCTGAACTTGTTACCCATTAATTATATAGTATGTGAATGAATTATAGTGACATCATTGTTTTCAATGAACCTCTTATGTTATAATAATTACAATAATATTCATTTATATATAACACATCATAAATGGACAGGGATAAGACAATGATAGGGGAGATAGAGACAACATACAACTGTATTAGAAATCTTAAGCACCGCTGGTTAAACGCAATCTCTGAGTCTCTAAGTGACATGAAGTTAACACAACTTCCACAGGTTACAGACATAAACATGACCTATTTCTGCACATTTCAATATAAAATGACTATTGTGATGTCTGTTTGCTTGTGGCTGGTAGTAGGGTGTTAGTACAACCTTGTAGGACTCCAGGGTAAACCACCAGCACAAATTCCTTACTCTCCAGATGCTGTGTTTATATTAGAGTTTCCCTCTTTGACATGGAAGGGACCCAGCACCCAGCCCTGGTAATACAACAACAACCTAATTCCATGTCACCAGTCACCAGTCCATGCACTCCAGGGGCCTCGTAAACCAACTGCTACATAAGCTGAATAAAGTGAAAAGACATCTTTCTATTACCAAACTAAATCCTCTGGAATTTTAAAATCCATAGAATAAAAATCGAGGATAAATGTAATCACTTCCAACCCTTTCCCCAGTGTCTTCCCCTCACAGTGTATATGTGTATGTCCTGCTGAAATGTTTGTATTGTGCACATGGCTCACTAGACCTTTGTCATTTACCAGGTTTCTCTTCATTTTACAGGAAGAAGCCAAAAATAGAAGAAGAAATGCTCCCGTAACAAAATTAATTAAGTAACAGCGCCCCGCCTTTGGTATCAGCTGGGCTTCCATCCTGGTGGAGTGATTTAGGTTGGCGAGAGAGTACCTACCTCTTTTAGGTGTAAATAAGGGGAGTAGCTCGTTCTGTTGGAGATGGAACAATTGTCATGTTCAGGACAATATTATTATTGTGATTAGAGTCCCAATGAAACAATAAATACACCAATACATAAAATAACGTGCAGTTTATCTTACTTTATAATATATACATAATCACAGTAAAATGTTTAGACTAAGGTCACATTAGTAATATAACTGATAGTCAGAAGGTGTCTTGGTACTTCCAGTATCAATTCCAGAATGAAGCAGCTGTCACAGTGCCGGAGCTCTGATCTGTGTGTTACATAAAACAATAGTTCAGTTCATTATTATAAAACATACTGTTAATTTGCAGGATATATGTAAGCGCTATCTGATGAACATATGTGCTCCCCAGAGACCGCTAATGTTCCCATATATATTATGCTTCAGATAAACATTCACCTCCAAAAGCCAAACAGTTCATCATCATCATCAACATTTATTTATATAGCGACAGTATATTCCGTATATGTATATATTACAATTGGGAACACACACAGCAATAAAACAATACTGGGTGATACAGACAGAGAGGTCAGAGGGATCTGCTCACAAGCTTACACTCTATGGGACAGTTCTCATTATATAGCATTTAGATGTGTACCGTATTTCCCCATGTATAAGACGCACCCATGTATAAGACGCACCTTAATTTTGGGGCCCAAAATTTTAAAAAAGATGTATTACAATAAGTTACTGAAGCAGAAGGCTTGTCTGGTTGTCATTTTAGTCAGGGTTCTCACACCAGGTCTAGAGGAGCAGAGTTTACAATAAAGTCCCACATTCAGATACAGGAAGGCAGCGCTACTGCACAGCGCTGTACATACCATACTACACGCTGGGCTCAATTATCGGCGGTCAGCGGAGACTGGGAGGCGCCTGAAGGACCTGATGGTCTTCTTACCTGAAACTGGCAAGCGCTGATCTGTTCAGCGGGGACTCCTCTCTCATACCCTCACACCAGGGGTCATCTGGGCTCAATTATCGGCGGTCAGCGGAGCTGCCGGTCATGTGACTGACAGCTTTGAGACATCAGAGACTGTGGGAGGTGCCTGAAGGTCCTTTAACCTGAAACTTGCAAGCGCAGATCTGTTCAGCGGGGACTCCTCTCTCATACCCTCACACCAGGGATCATCTTCTTCATTCAGGTAAGTAGCGCTTGCAGTGTATAAGACGCACCCTTTTTTTAGACCCAAAATTTTGGGGAAAAAGGTGCGTCTTATACATGGGGAAATACGGTAATTTAAATAGACATTACTAGCTGATAATGTTATCTCCATATACCACATAGACCACCCCTTGACTCTTTAATTACTAGGGAATATTTCTCCCATGAGCCTTACTAAGCTGTTAGTAAGGCAGTTTTAGCAGAAGTATATATTGTGCATCCTTGTTCACTGTATAGTATAATTTGAAGATAGATAGATAGATAGATAGATAGATAGATAGATAGATAGATAGATAGATAGATAGATACAATCTATATGATTTGAATTTTCCTATGTTGGGGAAAACAGCCTCATCTCTCATTACAGGCAGAACATCTAAGAGTTGTTTTCACCTGTAACACTTGTGGTTCCAAGGAGTCTTTATGTGAACAGGAAGAAGTCCCATCCCAGTTGGATATGTTGTTTCAACAATACATCTATTCTCTCAATCAGTTCAGCTGGCTGGGAATGATATAGTGCATATAGTAACAAGTGTACCCCCTGTGACTCTACCCAATAATGCACTTCTTTTCTTGTGAATGCCATTATCTGCCTTTATACCCCGATATGACATACTGACACTTTTTCTCCCCACTTCCATTGAATATGCTTTGCTTGCAGAGCATGTTGACATACACTACTGCCTAATTGTTGTTGTCCTTGTCATACCAATAAAAATGCCCACCGATCCTCTGCCCAGGATGTTCCCAACACATTCCACACCTACTGATTGTAGAATATAACAATTATATTCAGTGATGTATTTATCTAGCAGGGAAACGAAAATGGGCAACGCTCTCCAGCACACTGGTCATAACTTACAGGTGTGCTACAAGAAAATGGCCAACGCTCTCCAGCTCACTGGTCATAACTTACAGGTGTGCTACAAGAAAATGGCCAACACTCTTCAGCACACTGGTCATAACTTACAGGTGTGCTACAAGAAAATGGGCAACGCTCTCCAGCACACTGGTCATAACTTACAGGTGTGCTACAAGAAAATGGCCAACGCTCTCCAGCTCACTGGTCATAACTTACAGGTGTGCTACAAGAAAATGGCCAACGCTCTCCAGCTCACTGGTCATAACTTACAGGTGTGCTACAAGAAAATGGCCAACACTCTTCAGCACACTGGTCATAACTTACAGGTGTGCTACAAGAAAATGGGCAACGCTCTCCAGCACACTGGTCATAACTTACAGGTGTGCTACAAGAAAATGGCCAACGCTCTCCAGCTCACTGGTCATAACTTACAGGTGTGCTACAAGAAAATGGCCAACGCTCTCCAGCTCACTGGTCATAACTTACAGGTGTGCTACAAGAAAATGGCCAACACTCTCCAGCACACTGGTCATAACTTACAGGTGTGCTACAAGAAAATGGCCAACGCTCTCCAGCTCACTGGTCATAACTTACAGGTGTGCTACAAGAAAATGGCCAACACTCTTCAGCACACTGGTCATAACTTACAGGTGTGCTACAAGAAAATGGCCAACGCTCTCCAGCACACTGGTCATAACTTACAGGTGTGCTACAAGAAAATGGCCAATGCTCTCCAGCACACTGGTCATAACTTACAGGTGTGCTACAAGAAAATGGCCAACGCTCTCCAGCTCACTGGTCATAACTTACAGGTGTGCTACAAGAAAATGGCCAACACTCTTCAGCACACTGGTCATAACTTACAGGTGTGCTACAAGAAAATGGCCAACGCTCTCCAGCACACTGGTCATAACTTACAGGTGTGCTACAAGAAAATGGCCAATGCTCTCCAGCTCACTGGTCATAACTTACAGGTGTGCTACAAGAAAATGGGCAACGCTCTCCAGCACACTGGTCATAACTTACAGGTGTGCTACAAGAAAATGGCCAATGCTCTCCAGCACACTGGTCGTAACTTACAGGTGTGCTACAAGAAAATGGCCAACGCTCTCCAGCTCACTGGTCATAACTTACAGGTGTGCTACAAGAAAATGGCCAACACTCTCCAGCACACTGGTCATAACTTACAGGTGTGCTACAAGAAAATGGCCAACGCTCTCCAGCTCACTGGTCATAACTTACAGGTGTGCTACAAGAAAATGGCCAACACTCTTCAGCACACTGGTCATAACTTACAGGTGTGCTACAAGAAAATGGCCAACGCTCTCCAGCACACTGGTCATAACTTACAGGTGTGCTACAAGAAAATGGCCAATGCTCTCCAGCACACTGGTCATAACTTACAGGTGTGCTACAAGAAAATGGCCAACGCTCTCCAGCTCACTGGTCATAACTTACAGGTGTGCTACAAGAAAATGGCCAACACTCTTCAGCACACTGGTCATAACTTACAGGTGTGCTACAAGAAAATGGCCAACGCTCTCCAGCACACTGGTCATAACTTACAGGTGTGCTACAAGAAAATGGCCAATGCTCTCCAGCTCACTGGTCATAACTTACAGGTGTGCTACAAGAAAATGGGCAACGCTCTCCAGCACACTGGTCATAACTTACAGGTGTGCTACAAGAAAATGGCCAATGCTCTCCAGCACACTGGTCGTAACTTACAGGTGTGCTACAAGAAAATGGCCAAAGCTCTCAAGCACACTGGTCGTAACTTACAGGTGTGCTACAAGAAAATGGCCAATGCTCTCCAGCACACTGGTCGTAACTTACAGGTGTGCTACAAGAAAATGGCCAACGCTCTCCAACACACTGGTCATAACTTACAGGTGTGCTACAAGAAAATGGCCAATGCTCTCCAGCACACTGGTCGTAACTTACAGGTGTGCTACAAGAAAATGGCCAACGCTCTCCAACACACTGGTCATAACTTGCAGGTGTGCTATAAGAAAATGGGCAACGCTCTCCAGCACACTGGTCATAACTTACAGGTGTGCTATAAGAAAATGGGCAACGCTCTCCAGCACACTGGTCGTAACTTACAGGTGTGCTACAAGAAAATGGCCAACGATCTCCAGCACACTGGTCGTAACTTACAGGTGTGCTACAAGAAAATGGCCAATGCTCTCCAGCACACTGGTCATAACTTACAGGTGTGCTACAAGAAAATGGCCAATGCTCTCCAGCACACTAGTCATGACTTATAGGTGTGCTATAATAAAATGGCCAACACTCTCCAGCACACAGGTCATAACTCACAGGTGTGCTACAAGAAAATGGCCAATGCTCTCCAGCACACTAGTCATGACTTACAGGTGTGCTATAAGAAAATGGCCAACACCGTCCAGCACACGGGTCATAACTTACAGGTGTGCTACAAGAAAATGGCCAATGCTCTCCAGCACACTGGTCATAACTTACAGGTGTGCTACAAGAAAATGGCAAATGCTCTCCAGCACACTGGTCATAACTTACAGGTGTGCTACAAGAAAATGGCCAATGCTCTCCAGCACACTGGTCATAACTTACAGGTGTGCTACAAGAAAATGGCCAATGCTCTCCAGCACACTGGTCATAACTTACAGGTGTGCTATAAGAAAATGGGCAACGCTCTCCAGCACACTGGTCGTAACTTACAGGTGTGCTACGAGAAAATGGCCAACGATCTCCAGCACACTGGACGTAACTTACAGGTGTGCTACAAGAAAATGGCCAATGCAATGCAAACATCTGTATTACTACGTACCCTAGAGTCCTACAAGGTTGTACTAACACCCTACTACCAGCCACAAGCAAACAGACATCACAATAGTCATTTTATATTGAAATGTGCAGAAATACGTCATGTTTATGTCTGTAACCTGTGGAAGTTGTGCCAGAAACTCGCACAAGTAGATTACATTGTAACATTGGACATCTAAAAGAGATTATTGCATTACCCCATTGCTGACAATCACTTGTGTAGCACAGTTTATTAAAAACAATTGATTACAAAAATGAATCAGGAGATCACTTTTTGGCTCGGGCTAACCCAGAAATGTTTAGTTATGCAATTGAGTGTGAATAACACATCCGCTAAATCACTTGATCTGTAGCCATTTGACCCCTATAGTATCAGCTACACAATGTAAAGCTGAGTACACACTTACAAAATTTCTCCCAATGCGATTTTACCAACGATTTAAAGAAGGGAAAAAAAAACATGTACACACTAAACATGTTTTACCTTCGGATCTGTGCTCTTCATCTGTCATAACTATTGGCTGAAAAGATGGCAACTCTGCACACTACTGAACCCACTTTAGGATAGAAACCAACCACTGTACACTACTGAACCCACTTTAGGATAGAAACCAACCACTGTACACTACTGAACAAACTTTAGTATAGAAGCCAACCTCTGTTCACTACTGAACTCACTTTAGGATGTAGACCAACCACCAGGGCCGGACTGGCCATCTGGCACTTCTGGCAAATGCCAGAAGGGCCGATGGCCAGATGGGCCGGTCCATATGCCCGCCGAGCAGCAACACTCTGCGCACTGCTCGGCAGACGGAGAATCAGTGACTGCCACCTATGCGAGCAATCACATGGGACGCCACCTGTCACGTGGTGCCATCCCATGTGATTGCTCGAATAGGCGGCAGTCACTGATTCTCCCTCTGCCAGGCAGCACGCAGAGTGCTGCTGCTGGATGTCCAAAGGTAAGTGTAAGTGTCAGTGTCAGTGTCTGTGTCTGTGTCTGTGTGTGTGGTGTGAAAGTCATTGCTTTTTTTCCTGTGTTTGTGTTATTTGTTGGTGATCGCGACAGGATAGAGAAGCAAACAGGCAAGCAAGGGCCAATGAGGAGAGGGAGAGAGAATTAGGTTATGAAGTAGGAGTAAAAAGCCAGGAGGTTAATGAAAAATCAGAGTCCCCTCTGCTACTGGAAAGACAGTCAGGGAGAAATGTGTGGTTTAATTTTTAACTGTGTACTAGTTTCCCATATTCCAGTATATGAGAGACTTTTGGGAAACAAATATGCTTTAATCAGGATAAAATAGCTTACTTTTGGCTAGAAGGACCATAGAAAACTGCCACAAAAGAGTGTCAGACATGAAAAATGTGAAAGAGAAAATGTCTTAAGCAGGGGAGGGCTGGATCGGGCCGCCTGTGATATAAAAATATTTTATATCACAGGCGGCCGCATCGCAAGTCATGCGATGCGGCCGCGTCATTAATGACGCGGCCGCATCGTGTGTCATGTGATGCGGCCTACTGTGCGCCCCCCCGGGCTGATACCTCCCAGCCCACTCCTGGTCTTCAGAGAGTAGAGCTGCAGCTTGAACATATGGTGGGCCTGGCCTTGTTATAGAATATTCCTCCTATGAGGAGGAATTCAAGGAACTCATTCCAAGGTAAATAGTTGAAAGAATCAATGTCCATGACACAAACAGGCCTCTGTCCCAACATAAGGCTGGCAAGTAAAAATACACTGGAATCTCTGGCGCTAATATAAACCGTGTGTACCTGTTTCTAATAAAAAACCTCAGGATCGAATGCAGCAAACTCAAAAAGAGGCAGTGTTAAGCCTCTAAAAATATATAGCAAACAGAGATTGAGAGTTGCGCAAAGTCACCAAATCATGATTTATTAAATGGTATAAATATATGAACAATATATTTATAACAATATATTTATATTTATATATGTGGGTATGTATGTGTAGCAAATAGTGTGTGTGGGGCTATTAGTGTGACTGTGTGGAAAATAGTGTGTGTGGGGCTATTAGTGTGTGTGTGTGGGGCTATTAGTGTGACTATGTGGCAAATTGTGTGGGGCTAATAGTGTGGCTGTGTGTCTGTGTGGCAAATAGTGTGTCTGTGTGGCAAATAGCGTGTCTGTGTGGCAAATAGCATGTCTGTGTGGCAAATAGCGTGTCTGTGTGGCAAATAGCGTGTCTGTGTGGCAAATAGCGTGTCTGTGTGGCTAATAGCGTGTCTGTGTGGCAAATAGTGTGTGTTTTCACAAAGTTTGCTGCTTCAGTGTTTTTAGACCTTTTTGGCAGATGTTGCTATGGTATACTGAAGTAACATTACAAGCATTTAATAAGTGTCAAAGGCTTTTATTGACAATAACATTAAGTTTATGCAAAGAGTCAATATTTGCAGTGTTGACCCTTCTTTTTGAAGACCTCTGCAATTCTCCCTGTCTATCAACTTCTGGGCCACATACTGACTGATGGCCATCCATTCTTGTCTAATCAATGCTTGGAGATTGTCAGAATTTGTGGGTCTTTGTTTGTCCACCCGCCTTTTGAGCATTGACTACAAGTTCTCAATGAGATTAAGGTCTAGGGAGTTTCCTGGCCATGGACCCAAAATTTTGATATTTTGATCTCCGAGCCAGTAAGTTTCAAGTTCTGGGCTTGTCAGTTTGGGATAATCCTGCTATTACATCAGTAATTATTGAAAGGGCTCATAGACTGGGCCCAGATCAAAATATCAATAATAAGGGAAATCACCCTAGAGCAGTAATTGCTAGATTCCTAAATTTTAGCGATAAAGAGGTAATAATGTCAACTTATAGGTCCCACTTTACTCACTCACACTGGGGTAGTGGTTGACCTAACTCCATTCTTAGCCACACTTTAGAGACTGGCAAATGCAGCCTCGGAACTCACAGGTATCTCTTGGCGCAAACAACTACGCTCACACTATTCCACTCACAAACATGACAGGTTTTCATCCTCCTGCTCTTGAACATCTCGCTCTCAGCCTCACTCACTTCTCCATCTCCCTGTTTTCCAGCCTCAGCCAGGGCCAGTGGTAAGCAAGGCGGGGAACAACTTGGTAAAAATTTGGACTTAGGGGTGCCTTGAAAAAAATATGGATACCCTAAGGGTGCCTTGAACTGAAAAAGTTTGAAATCCACTGGTGTAGTCTATTTTTACTGTTATATTGAGGTTTTCCTCCTTTCTTACTATGCTCCATATTATGAGTATAATGTAATAAGGTAGTATACTGTAATAATCTCAGTAAGTTTTTCCCAGAATCTTTCCTTGCGTGCAGATTTGATAAACTTGTACATAGAAGCATAATAATAATAATAATAGAAGCAGAATCTGCAATATTATCCCCACTTCCTTCAAAACTGAGGACATCCCAGACAAGCAGCAGATGATTACTGAATACAGACCACAGACAAACGAACACTGCGTCTATCAATGTTATATGTATCCCAGGAGCTCCCATACAAAGAATGCAAACTGCTTACCAGAAGTACTAGTACGAGAGCAGCTATATTTATAACTGATAGCCCATCAAATCTGTAACGGGGCTTAAGTATGAAATAGTGGGTGATGTATGAAATACTAATGAACCATCACCATGTTCACAGGAGCCAAATATCACATATTTAGCACATGAAGGGGCAGATTCAATTAGCCGCGAGGTGCAGTCATTTATCACCTGGATGTCTGGCAGCACCATTATGGGAATGCGAGGGAATACGAGCGAGGTGTGTTCCAAGGACACACAGCGTCCCCTCGCGCCAAACTGAATCTGTCTACAAAAAGTTTAAACTTCAGTCAGGTACGAAGATGCAAAAATATTGCCAATATAAAACCGCCATCAGCTGTTAGCAGGAAAGTCCTAATATTTGGTGGTCAAAAGGGTCTCTGCCTGCTGGAAAAAGGAACATGATCTTGCCCAAATTTATCCCAGTATTTCAGTCAGGACAGTTAGGCCATATCCCTCATGCGTTAATCTGGTGCATTTCTCTAGAGCAAGTCTACAAGTCTGTCACTCACACTCTGCTGGCTCCCTCCTAACATGACAACCTGCAAAGAGGCTATAAAGCAAGATAGACAGAATTCTAATGGTTCCACCAAGCTCAGGTGGGGCTGCCATCCGGCGAGGGGAGAGTGCACAGAATCAGGGGCTTCCTCTAATGGCTATGGCATTTTTAGTCAGTAGGGTTTCTGGAAATTGTCCACACCTGCCATACAGACATAGGACCCTACACCAATCCAACATGACCTGACCCTTGCACATAATCATTTTAGAATTGTATTTTCCTCTATATACACACACACAGCAGATTACAACATGAACACACCACTGGACCATAGCTCAACTATGGAAAACTCCCCCTCCCACTATCCAAAAATACAGTCGTCTAAACCCAGTTTCAATTTGAAACTTAGACGATACGAGTCCCCTATTCTATGGCAGCCTCCTCCTCTCTGATGCATAACTGACATGAGCTTGTTACTGACGGAGAGCACTCCATACGTCTTGATCCATCAGATTCTGTGGACACCCAACCACTTAGGTTGATTGAATCCCTTTGCCACCTTTAACCATTTACATTGTAATCGTAGTGGATTGTCAGTGGGTATATTGTGCTAACCGGATTGTTGGACTCAGTCTTTTGAATATTTTGTATCATCTGATCCCCACTATATATCCCCTCCCTGTCCCCTATTTATTTTTTCTTTTGTTGCCTTTCCATTTTTGAATTCCAAACATTCTAATAAAAACTAATGATGTTAAAGAAAAACACCACTGGACATCATAACAATTGCATTGGATTTAAAATAACTATCTAATACAAGTTAACTCACACAATATACAGCATAAAAGCAGATACATTTTGCATAGAGAACAGGGCATTGCGGACCCTTTGTAGCCCCTTAAAAATAAAACAAAGATGATGTTGTATTTAGCTACCAATAAATTCTAAAAACCAATTATAACAATTTCCATGGATAAATCTTAAAATAAAACAGCTCTCACCTGGAGATCAAATTAGCACATATATAGGAGACAGTGACTCACTACATAGGTGTCGAGAGTTTTACAATCTTCCGAATGCTAAGGGTCCGGATATCGGACATCAGAAACAATCGGGCTCTGTCGTTTAATTATATATTTAAATTTCACTTCCCAAAAACAGTCAGCGGTCTGCAATCTCCAACTGCGGGGGCTGAATTATTGCAACTGTTCTCCCGCCACCAGGAGTCAGCTGAGGTTTATAAAGACAAGAAACTAAACTTTAACAATAGGCGCAAATTCCTGTGTTGGGTGGGGAGCAGAGCGTTATAAGAGAGAGGAATAAACAAATTATTATTAGGGCATGGCTTCCTAGAGGGCCGAACACAGCCCATCATCTACGCCCTACTACTGTAGAAGGGTAAAAAAAAATTACAAGAAGCCTATTCCCAGACACCGGTTGATCTATGTGATCTGAGAAGGGAGACGGAAGACTCACAGTTCATTCTTCAGGAGATAACTCTGACATGGATAAAACATGGGCAGGACTTTATCCAGGATATGTACGACCGCTCTGAGATGTTTTGCCTGTACCAGCTCCCCCAGCAGGGTCACACCTTCCATGCAGAACTTGTCCACACTGCGGAAACATAAGACGGAAGCCAGCACCTATGTCAGTGCACTATAGATTATCACTTAGATCATGCACAAGCTCTAACACTAGAAAACACATTAAAGTACACAGAACATCAAAGGAACAGTTAACGGATATTGTTGTTGCAGGTATGAGCAGAATTAGAATGTGGTCAAAACTTGTTCTAGTAAAATTAATGACATTTCTAATCTCTCCATAACTGTTGGAGATAATTATTCAAAATGTGGCTCTGTGAATTGTCATATTTTGAAATTCATTATCAAATAAAGTTACAGCATAAAGTCACGTAACACAAAAATCTAGCATGAGCAGATTTAACAGTCCAGCAAAATGTGCGTGTGTGTGTGTGTGTGTATATAAATATATATACAAGTTAACCCGTGCATGATACTCATGCATTCTAGTCAAATCAAGCTACTTAAGGTGTTAAAAAGGTTCTTGTCATGCATTTGGGCCTAGCCCAGGCCTCCTCAGGAGAAGAGCGTTACTTCCCGACGCAAGCGCCCTTTTTTAACGTGGTTTTGTCCACATGTCACCACCTCATCATTTTTCTCCATCACCTCATCCTTCATCTTCATCGCCACATCCTTCATCAAGCTACTTAAGGTGTTAAAAACTTCCCACTGTCACCCCCGGCAACCACCAACCACTCCCAACTGTCACTTCTCCTTCAAGAAATATATAGGTCAGTGTATAACTCTGCCCAGCAGGTGGCGCTGCAGCTTGGTTGTTTTTTTTTTCACACACGCCACTAGGCATTTATGTAGAAGATATCTCCGAAATATAAATTGCCCCAATAAGGTGGCAAAACCGCTGTGCAAGTGTTTTGTATTAGGAGTTTGCTTTTACACAATCGCACCTTGACTTCATTTCAATGGTGCTCTCTAGGCTTCATCTAGGGGTAAATGTATCAAGCCGAGAGTTTTCCGGCGGGTTTGAAAAGTGGAGATGTTGCCTATAGCAACCAATCAGATTCTAGCTGTCATTTTGTAGAATGTACTAAAGAAATGATAGCTAAAATCTGATTGGTTTTTCAAAACCGCCGGAAAACTCTCAGCTTGATACATTTACCCCCATAGTCTGTCCTAGTAAGAGCTACAGGGCATAGTCTATGTAGATAAACTTGGATGAGAACCAACTAAGATAATAATTGGAAACAGGGATAAACATGAGGCCTTTTCTACAATTCTACAAAGTATATATAAGCAGCACTAGTTCACCTGTGTCCCACCGAAGCAGCCGCCATGCCAATGTAACAGCCAATAGGGACCCCGGATTTCACCGCCTTCAGTACAGGGTGCAGTATATTTGCCTCGGTTAGATCGGGAACAGCGTCACAGAGCTGCTCACGCCGGTCATTCCTGTGCAATTTAAGCCTCAAAACCAAATCCCAGGACCACTGGTTAAAGCACGCTTCCGGGGTCTGCCCTGTGCGGACTATGCTGGCCAAGTAAGACACCTACCGAGATCATGGATAAAAATGAACAGTTTATTACATAAAAATAATATATAATTGAAGATTATATATAATCTATGATAATATATTCCATTTTCCTTCCTAAGTTTCATACAAGAAAAGGAGCTGGTTTCTCTCCTCTACCTTACGAGAGAAATTTTTTCCGTCCTTTGAAGCTGCCTACATTTACATATCAAATACCGGGATCCAATATCCTGTGTGTCCCTCCCCTTTGTTTGGTGGCCCTATTCAGTCATTCTCTCTCTGGACACGGCAGAGACAGTCACACACTTTTCTACTTCACTGGAAAAGAGTATATCATAGGACCTTCGGACTGTGGTAATATTTGAACATGAGGGAATAGATACTGGTTTAATATTTTTAATATGTTCAGTGTTTATTGCCATAGTGTTTAATGTGTTTAGCAACAGGAGTTGTAGTAAGTTTAGCGCTGTAAATACATAGTGCGTAAGGAAGTGAAATAGAAGTCTTTGGTTTGCAAATGTTAGAATTCGGTTGATACTTGAATGGGTTGAATAGAAGATAGTTGCTGCTTGTACGGATGTGTAAGACAATGTGATGTTGTAGTTTTGATAATGGAGATTGTATGCTTAATGTGAGACTGTGTGTAGTTTGTGTTGCATAGATAGGAATTGTATACGTTTGAGACAGCATTATGATTGAACAGTGTGGCTAGATATAGTGATTCCTGCTGTACTAGAGATATGTGCCATGCTGTCTAGTATCCACCTTGTTGTCTTTGTCCACCGTCTTGTTATACCATGTGGTCTATCCATCATCTTGCACACACTCTCTCGCTATTTAGATGTTAGTCCCCTGTTTAATTGGATATTATTACTTAGATAGGAAAAATCGTTTTAAATGAAATTGTAATTGATTAAGTGATTGTATAGTAAGTTTGTAAGTGCTTATATAGTAAAAGATGATGCATTGTATTGTAATATTTGGAGATTTAATAAGGATATTGCTAATAGTGGTTGTATAGTATAATAAGTTAAGAACTGGGCTTGTTACTATAGTTATAAAGGTTGTATTGTTATACGGACTGTATTGTGTAATATGTTTGTTACATATGTTAATAAGAAGTATACGGTACTTGTTTTATAGCCACATATCCTTAGTGATTTGAAACAGCCAATTAGAATAATGGCCACCAGAGCCACATGCTCTATTACCATGTGTCAAAATGGGCAGCATGTGAGATACATACACACATGAGCAAGACATTAGTAATATAAGTTAGTGTACCTACACACAGATTGTCATCTATGTTGAACTTATTATACATACTGTGAGAAAGATCAGTTATTGAAATTATATTATTACATTATTGTACAAGTAAAGATTCTGTTTCATATATATCTGCGGTGTGATTATGAATTTTATACTATCTTGGTAGAGGAGATATTATATAGAGAACTCTGTGAGATACAGTAAATTTAGTTTAAATGACACAAGAAGGCATAAGAGGGATAATGGTTCTGTAACCAGGATAGAATACAAACATAGATATGCAATTAAGGCGCAAACACGGGATCTTTTACAATAGGAATATATAGTAATAACAATCCTAATGTCATAAACAGTGAATAAACTTAAAAAGTAAATAATATTTTCAGGAACCAAAGTCTGAAAATGACAATGAACCTTTTAGCTGTGATCTGTAGGTACACAGGATTGTACAAACAGGTATACAGTGAAAACATAGCTTACAATGCAATGCAAAGGGCGAATGCTTTCACAAGAATCTAAAACCAAAGAGCTTGCAATCTATTTACTTGAACAAGATATTGCAAGTTTTTACTGCCTGTGAGAATGGTGACTAAGGCCCTACGCTCCTGATGAGGAGGCTCAGGCTACTTCCTAATCTTATAACCCAGTAGTGGTGGTGGTGGTGGAGAATCAGTGCTCACAGACGTAAGCTGCATATCAGGTGAAGATTAATTTGTTGCTCTAGGGTTCTACATATCCCAGAAAGTTGGGTACACCCATCATGTAATATACCTGGAAGGTTGATACAATGCACTTTTTACAAATGTATGTCAGAGATCTCTCATTATTTAATTCATATATTAGACTTACATCAAGTCTGGACCATAGTTTGAAATACTTGCATTAAACTATTACTATTAAAGGAACATTTTACAAACTAATCCCCAACCTCCTTGCTACCCCTTACCTTAACTAAGTTACCCAAACAGAGCTTTATGTTGGCCCCATCTCCCAATCATTGTATATGTTCAGGTATGTCTTCAGGCCATTGATGACACAATGAACCCAGCATGGCCATTAATGACAGGACTAATAGTTATAACTGACATAGGGCTCTATTTGTGGCCTATGATGTATAAGGCTTTCATTTGATTTTTTTTCACCTTTACAGCACAGATGGTGTGGATCTCAGCAGAGACACACCTTAATTGTAGTTAAGAGGCAGTATGAGCTTGTGGGTTAGTTTGTAAAACATTTCACTCAAAAGTGGAATTATTAAAATTGTACCAAATTGTAAATTTTGACCATTAATTGTCCAATCTGTTTGTCATCCCCTTCTTCAAACATAAGTTATATCATTATCAGAGCCCAATAATCTTAATAAGCAATTACTGTCTACCTAAGCTTAGAAGATCAGGGATCCTTGAAATAGTTTATTAGAAAGAAAACTGAACAAAATCTGTGTACTTTTTAAAGTGATCTGCCAGCCAAAATAATGTTTTTAACTACCTTAGGGTTTAAGAATGACATTTTCTCTATGTTATTCAGAAGTCCTGTATACAGCTTCATATTGAACTATTGCCCAATTATCTGTCGTAAAATTGTAACTTATTTTAATCTCTGGTATTATAAGGTCATTAAATTGTTAAAATTATAAGTTTTTTCCTTATAAAATATATGTAGAGAATATGCAATTTATTTCTGTGTTAAATTGGGGGCCATGACACAGCTACTCTACTGGAACAGACAGTTATTATTGAAAAGACAACAAACAGCATCCAAGATGAATTCCCCATTTGGCTATGCAATTTCACTGGCAGAATTTGACTTATGTTCATGATTCATGATACAATTCATGATTCATGATACATTTCATGATTCATGATTCAATTCATGATTCTTGATTCAAGTCATGATTCAGTGTGCATAGTACACATGTGGGACATACCACTAGCCCCATGGCAATATATAGAAAGCTTTCTCTGTGATGTCACACACTGTCTGGGGACTGGGATCAGTGATCAGCTCTCTCCAGCCCCCACCCACCCACTGCAAGGGCTCAGGCACGCACGTGCCACCCGCTAGAAAAAAAATAATTTAAAAAAAAAAAAGGAAAAAAAATAAACTAGCTGCTTCGAGTGAAGGCCAAGGCCCCGGTAATTTGAAGTCCCCCTCCCCCCCTTTCGGCACCCATGTATACAATATAGTTAAGACATCACTAATGTTGCAAATAACTATTACTGCTTGAAATTACTGACTTAGAATTTATTATTCACATATGACTGCACAGCTGGATTTTAAGTAGCCATTGGCTGACAACTCCGTCATTAGGGACGCTTTTTCCCACGCTTTCAAAGATGCAGCCGGCAGATCTATAAATAAACCCGCCGGCTGTTAGAGTTCATTCTGCGGCGGGTTGCTTCTGTAGTCAGAAGCTGTTGAGACATCTCAGTAACCTATTATTTGTTTTCCAAGCATGTTACAGCTGGATTATTTTGGGGGTCAAGCTGCCATCTATTGGAAGATTTTTTGAGCATCTTTTTTTAAAACTTCATTTGGAATATTTTTTGGGTTCCTTTTTTTTTGCTTCACTCACTTTGGATTAATAGCTTACAAGACAAGAATGTAAAGAAGAAATAGTTGGTAAGATAGTTTTTTTTTAAATAAAATATTGTGCTTTTAACAAGGGGTGTATTCATGGCAACCCGTGCTTGCTGGAACCTGTAGTTTAGCAATGTAAAGTAATGTTTTAACCCTAGCCATCCCTAGGGTTAATACGACTTATGAGGGGGATAATCATTTCCTTTTTTCAGCGTTTACAGCCGCCGGACCCACTCACATTGCCGTTTTAATGTCAGCATTATCACTGTTGGCAATCACACTGTCAGTAATCTATCCGTGTAGGTATTTTATACAAGTCAGTACTTACACTGTCAGGATTTTGTGTCAGTATTATTTTTGTCTATATTTTCACCATTGAAAATATTTACCCAACCCGGTCAGTGCTCTAACACACTCTGCTAGCTGCAGTGCTCACACAGTGCTTATTATAATAGGATAAGCAGTGGTTTGTCCTGTTATAATAGGACTCCTTCAGACACCAAGAGCCGGATGGCAAGTAAAAACAGCTGGGTGGAGCCCCTGGGAAATAGGTCCTGGGGAGAACACTGGGTTTCTCAAGAAACACATCAGTCTATTTTTGTTTTGAGAAATGATGGCTATTCCATGCGTCAGATTGCCAAGAAAGGTTTCATACAAAGGTGTCCACTATTATCTTGAGAGACAAAGCTAAATTGGATCTGACCGGGGCAGAAAAAGAAGCAGAAGGTCCAGATACACAACTGCTCAAGAGGAAAAGTACATCAGAGTCTGCAGTATGAGAAACAGATGCCTTACAGGTTCTGAGCTGTTGGCTTCCTTAAATAGGAGATGCCAAATGCCAGTGTCATCTGCAACAGTAAAAAGACGACTCTGGGATTATGGCCTTATAGGCAGAGTTGCAAAGATAAAGCCATGATTGAAACTGGCAAATAGAAAAAGAAAAGTTTAAATTGTGCAAAACAACACACACATTGGATGGTGGATGACTGGAAAAGAGTATTATAGATGGATGAGTCTAAGTTTGAGGAGAGCATATGTGAGATGTAGAGCAAATGAAAGGATGCTGGAGGAGTTCTTGATGCCTACTGGCAAGCATGGCAGAGGACATGTAATCCTATGAGACTGTTTCGGTGCTGGTAAGGTGGGAGATTTACACAGAGTGCAAAGAATAATGAAACAGGAAGGTTACCACTGTATTTTACAACGTCACGCCATCCCCTGTGGTCAGCGCTTGATTGGTGCAAATTTCAGGATACAGCAGGAGAACGACCCTCAGCATACTTTAACCTATGCAAAAATGATTTATTGAAGAAAGAGTGAGCTGAAATACAGTCTTTGATGGACAGGCCACCACAATTGCCAGATATTAATCCTATTGAGCTCTTGTGAGATGAGCTTGATTATAAGGTCAGCTCAGGAGGAATGTGTTAAGAGCACTGCCACTGTACAGTCTGCACCACTTGAGCCTAAATTCACTTTACAGACTGTTTCAATGGTGACAGAGATTGCTTCAGCAACTTCATAAACAGATGTAAAATGTATTTTCATTTGTAACCAGTGTCCTCTGGTACTAAATCACAATGATAGCCAGAGGGGAAGCAACGGATCTGTCTCTCAAGGTGTCCACTGACACAGGATGCCCAGCTAGCCACAGGAGGACTCAGAGCAGGTATCTCAGAGGGTCCAGCGGTAAATCAATTATTGGATGGCTGCTGGAGGACTCCACAAATAGAGGACCGTGTTTATGAAGGTTCTGTGGCAGGGATGTCCCAAAATATAGAGGGATAAGGGTCTCGGGATCAGGGGAGCTCAGGCAGATGCTGCCAATCGAGATGGTGTCCTAGCCACGCCCCCTAGTGAGACATTTTTACATACACACCAAAGATCTCTGGATGGGATGAAGGTCATTTCTATAGAACAAATTAAATCAACTATGAGGGGGGTCACCGATTTACGTCCCTTCGCAAGAGGAAAGCATTCTGGATTTTTACATTAGATACTATGTACCTGAAAGGACTTAATGACTGTGTTGAATTGAACATGTTTTGAGAAAAGGACACATGATAATATGTACACATGATATTAACTCATAGCTGTATCTATATGCAGTCACGTGTATTTTATGTGTACAATGTAGACTGATTATGGGTTTATTACCTGTTCATATAAGCCTTGATTTAGAATCTGAGGTTTAGACCTACATATATTTAAATAGGGCCACATATATAAAGGTGGATTTTGTTTCTAGCTAAACACATTTCTACAACTACTTGTAAAATAATCAAAGAGTAATTTTATTTATATAATGTCAAGAAGGAATTAATTGACTAGGAACATCAAGAATAATATATTGGTATAATGAAGATGAATACCAAATAGAAATTGCAAGAGTTTATATTAATAATATTTAATAGAAAAACAGAGTTTGAATTGTCTAAGATTTTTATCTGTGAAATGTGTTCACCAACTAACAAGTGAACCTATGGCTCAGATGGTTTGAGCAATGCATAGTATGTCTAATTTGCAAGTTTGAATCCCAGTTGGGGTGAATTCCAATATAGATTAAGTAATAATACTTTTTTAAATACTCCAATTTGAAATAGACAATCAATCATTTTACATCTACAGTATATGGAATCTTTTCATGATATGAACATTATTAATGTTTTTGTTATTAAAGTTTAATAGTATTTAGTACTTAATACCACCATAAATTAGAATTATTAAGAAACTGTTCAGTGAAAAAGATCAACACTGATCTTTAATTATAATGAAAATATGAAGGGTTAATCCCACTGGCATTTTCTGATTGGTAGATTGGTAAAAGTCCATTTAAAAGGAAGCTTGGATTCCTGCAAAATTGTCTCTGATTAAACCACAATACATGTGGAGAAAAGCGTTAGTATTATTTTGAATTACAGGTGAAAAGGACCAACTAAAGAATTTGGCTCTAAGAAAGCTTTGGTGAAGCTCTATAACTGAAAAAAGAGTGGATTAAATTTATTTGAATCCACGCTAGTTCAAATAATCCACAATAATTTTAATTATTTTATTTGACCACCAGTAACGAGTCTGTGATGAGTAATTAAATTGCTGGACAGCTGGCACTGATATTGCAGTGTGTTAAGAGGGATCGTTGATCAGCCGGCAAGGTAAGAGATCGCCGACAAAGACTGTCCCATCTCCAAACTGCTCCCTTATGAAGCGGATCATGTGACTTTAAGTTCCATTAGTACTTTAGTTGTTCTAACACAATGGCGTTGAGCTTTGTAGTGGATCCTAATGCTGACTTCAAACTGTTTGGATTTTTTTTTCTGATATACTTTTCTGATATTTATTAGAGCATAAATTGAGGAAATATACATGGATGGATGTCTTTTAAATTGTCAATCTATCTGGACTTTGGTTGATTCTATGATTCTTTGGTGCAATATTCATTTTATTATTATTACTATTATTATATTTATTATTATTATTATTATTTATTTTTTTTTACTATTCTATGATTTTATTAAAATGTTTTTTTTGGAGTTTAGATGCATTTATGGTGGTATTTTTACTTGGTTTAACTGATATGCTCTCTTTTATTTTGTTTTGTTCTTTTTAGCTATTGTGGGAATTGACACACGGTGATTCCAAAAAAGAGCAGCAAATACTATTGCCAAAGTTGGTTAATCTGTGGCTTTGTATAGAATTATTTGTTCAATTTTATTGTCTATGTTAATCATTTACCCATATTTACATATAGTAAGATACACATATATATATTCATTTTAGAAACACACAGAAGCGCCGATTATTATCCATCTATTTGAATAGAACTTTTTTTTTGTCTTTTGAATATTATAAGTGTTCACACCGTGATCATTCTACAATATCCCCCCTCCGTACATTAGTGATTGGTCACCCAACCAGCAGTCAGTTGAGCAGTTTGTGTTGCCTTCTTGCTTAGGCAGCAAAGTGGATACATAAAGTACCCTTGTTTCATCTGCTTGTAGAATAGTAAGGTAATGCAAGATGATTAAAAAAATGTGACATGGCCTTCAAGAGAAAAGACTGTAGGTTCAGGGAACATCATTAATGAGCCATTGGCTGACACAGAAAAAAATATTTCTCCCACCACTGCTTCATTCCCTGGACCAACTATGGAAAAACTTAAAGCTGAAATCTTGATGGCCCTTAAATTCGCAAACTCATCAAGGACTCTAATCTCACAAAAATTATGAATGATGTTGAAGTTTCTGCCTAGTACAGTTATGCCTCATTTATCAAGAAATTCTTGGGTAACCACAAAACAGACAATTATGAAAAACTGGTGCAAAACATGCTCACAAAACGTTAAAAATGTGGTTACTAAAATGAGCATAAAGGTACAATTTCTCCATAGCTACACATGTAAACATCTTTTAAATAAGATTAGTAAGGTCACATCTAGATCCAGCAGTATGGAATTCCACATTAAAGATTTTATTAATTGTGATACTATGTATGTGGTGCATGTATTGGAACGTAGCTGTAAGATACAATATGTGGGAAGGACCACTGGGTCCCTCAAAAAGTGCTTCCATAAACACAGAAGATATATATTAAAGAAATTACAAGTACACAGTGTGTCTAGACATTTAACCTACCAGTATGTTTTTGGAGTATGGGAGGAAACCAGAGCACCCAGAGGAAACCTATGCAAGCACAGAGAGAACATACAAACTCCACACAGACAATATCAAAACAAATACACATAAATGGGGCGCTAGTTACCCTATATTAATCGATCAAGATGCAGCTGTCTAAACGGGATCTGGACCCGTCAACAGTATAAAGACTAATATAATAAGGTAAGATAGCGCAAGACTCAGATCGATATAAAATTTATTACGAATACATGTGTATCAAAAAATGGTAAGCAATTACTACAATATATTCTGGTTAAGTGAATAAAGTATTGGAGGAGACCTGACAGTCGTGAGACTAAGTCAGTAGCATAGTATCATTATAAGTGTCATAGTGAAAGTATGTATATATCACTAGAACAGTAACACTTAAGGTATGTAAATTGTGTCACACATAAACATAAAACCTGGTTCGGAGAGCTTTCAGACACTGATAGGTGTCATGAATATCATGGAGATTAACTACTAGGAGTTTAAAGTTATAGTGATTATCGCTATGCAGATAGTTATAGATCTCATCAGAGAGCATCTACTGTACGAGTAACAACATGCAGTGAGCAGTAACGATAAACAGGTAATTCCAATTGGTAAAAACGTGCTTAAATGGTCTCCAATTAGAGCATTGATTGGGATGTAAATTCAGAGGAATCGCAGAGGGCTTCCGTTGAAAAGTCAGTCTCATTAAATTGATTTCCAGACTGGTTTAAATGTGCACCTCTATACAATAAATCTCCTCAGAATGTCATATGACGACAGTCAAGTCCAAGCAAGTGTAAAGGTATAGCACGCTGAAAAAGGGAACACAAAATATCAATTGATGAGCAGGTTAAGCAGCCCACAGTCCCCGCTCTGGATACTCCTATAAATAGAGTTGTAGCCAACAATGCTGGATTATATAAGCGAAGGTATAAACATCAAACCTGCATGTCGGGCTCAGTGTCCTCTAGCCGCGGTTTTAATCGTGTTAGCGTCCATTGAAATGGATCGTAGAAAGTGGTGAGTAATCACATTAAGTTCAGTGTCCTCTGCCTGCAGATTAAGCCGTGTCGGCATTCCGTTTCAAATGAAGCGCAGAGATCAATGTGTGGTTAGCAAGCAGAATGAACTTAATCCAACCCCGGGGTATGGGAAAGAAAATAGTATTTTTCTGCCACGTCTCCAAGTCTCCAGGTCTCCAATGGATAGGTGTACTTCGCCTGACGCGTTTCTCGGCACTGACTTGCCGTTTCCTCAGAGGCAATGATAAAACAGCCACCTGCAAGGGGGCTGTCATATACCCATCATGATCAGTCACGTGACAGGGACTATCCAGTATGAAGCAGAGTGTACGTGTAACTCTGATTGAGCTAATATAGTCCTACATAATGTTAATTCAACAATAAAAATAAACATTCCTAAATTATAAATTACAGCGTGACATTGAATTTTAAAAAAAGTGCCAAGAATATATTGTAGTAATTGCTTACCATTTTTTGATACACATGTATTCGTAATAAATTTTATATCGATCTGAGTCTTGCGCTATCTTACCTTATTATATTAGTCTTCACACAGACAAGGCCACGGTCGGGAATCAAACTCATGACCCCAGTGAGGCAGAAATGCTAACCACTAGGCCACTGTGCTGCCAAATATATTATTTTAATACAGTTATACCTTGTTACCTATTTAGTTAGGAAGTGGTGATTTTTCTATAGGGAATAAACGTTTGTGTATACTACATATTTCTTAATAGATATATATTTTTACACAATATTTATATGAATATTTTTTGTCAGTATCTTTGCACTCATTGTGTCCCCTTTCTTTCCTTCCTTCTCTGCCCCTCTCCCCTTCCCCCCCATTTTTCTAGACATGTATTGAATAACTAGTGAGGGAATCTTTATATGTATGTACTCATTACGAACTTTTTCTACTGCATTGAAAAAAGAAAAAAGAACAATATATACGTTTGTATTTATTTATTTGTAATACTTTTTGGTTTTTTAGTAATAGGTTTTGAATTATTGTATCTATGATATTATGTTGATTATTCATTTAATTGATTAATGAGGAATGAGGACACCACCACCTCCAAGCTTTCAATGCTAGCTATTTACTGAATCTAATCATCTTTGAGAAAGTCCTAAACTGCTGAGGATGAAACGTGTCAGCTGTTTGATGTCAGGCTTTCACACTGGGCATCAGTGGTACCTGGTCTAAAATTTTCCTCCCACCGTTTCCCTTCAGACTGCAAGTAGTGTTACACCTGCAATACGCAGCCGAAGATGAAGTGAAGGTATCCGAACTATATGCCGGCAGCAGTCTCAACTACTGCAGGAGAAAGTTCATATTCGATTTTATTCCCTCCGGATGGTGGAGACATTTATTAATACCAGTGAGAAGTTTATTCCTATTCTCCTTTGAACTGCGCATACTATATGGTATATTCAGATGAAGGAGAGGTTTGATATTTATGTTATCCAGGTGCTTGTGGACTATATAATCCATTAGGATTGGATTCAATGTTACTCTCCATATTCGAACATTGGGTTCGTTTTAATGAGACCTACCTCTATGGGACATACTTCTCCCTAATTTCGATCGCAGATTCTTTTAGGAGAGCAACAATAGATTTTGTGTTTTAATTTTGGATATATACTAGTCCTAGTGATGCCATATTTTTTTGAAACCTTCTGTTCATGACTATTTGAATTTATCTTTGTAGTGGTGATTATGTTTTTATCAATGTATATATTAGCTTATTTTAATGCTCTAAGTAATATTTATTTTTATTGTGTTTAATAAAATGTATTATTTGTATGTGATTATTAGCTATATAAATGCCTAGTGGTGTGTGTGGAAAAAAAACCCCAAGCTGCAACGCCACCTGCTGGGCAGAGTTATACACTGACCTATATATTTCTTGAAGGAGAAGTGACAGTTGGGAGTGGTTGGTGGTTGCCGGGGGTGACAGTGGGGAGTTTTTAACACCTTAAGTAGCTTGATGAAGGATGTGGCGATGAAGATGAAGGATGAGGTGATGGAGAAAAATGATGAGATGGTGACATGTGGACAAAACCATGTTAAAAAAGGGCGCTTGCGTCGGGAAGTAACGCTCTTCCCCTGAGGAGGCCTGGGCTAGGCCCAAATGCATGACAAGAACACCTTAACACCTTAACTAGCTTGATTTGACTAGAATGCATGAGTATCATGCACGGGTTAACTTGTTAGCTATATAGTTCATCATTCTGTTATCTGGAGAAAATCCCATAAAGGGTATTTTTTATTTTCACAGCACTTTCATTTGTTTCTG